>NW_027675520.1:117500-125000 GCF_965601325.2 Salmo salar | reverse complement strand
TGTGTTGTCGGTGTGTGTGTGTGTGTTGTCGGTGTGTGTGTGTGTGTGTGTTGTCGGTGTGTGTGTGTGTGTGTGTTGTCGGTGTGTGTGTGTGTGTTGTGTGTGTGTGTGTTGTCGGTGTGTGTGTGTGTGTGTGTTGTCGGTGTGTGTGTGTGTGTTGTCGGTGTGTGTGTGTGTGTGTGTTGTCGGTGTGTGTGTGTGTGTGTGTGTTGTCGGTGTGTGTGTGTGTGTGTTGTGTGTGTGTGTGTTGTTGGTGTGTGTGTGTGTTGTCGGTGTGTGTGTGTGTGTGTGTGTGTGTGTTGTTGTGTGTGTGTGTGTGTGTGTGTGTTGTCGGTGTGTGTGTGTGTGGTGTCGGTGTGTGTGTGTGTTGTCGGTGTGTGTGTGTTGTTGTCGGTGTGTGTGTGTGTGTTGTCGGTGTGTGTGTGTGTGTGTGTGTGTGTGTTGTCGGTGTGTGTGTGAGTGTGTGTTGTCGGTGTGTGTGTGTGTTGTCGGTGTGTGTGTGTGTTGTCGGTGTGTGTGTGTGTGTGTGTTGTCGGTGTGTGTGTTGTGTGTGTGTGTGTTGTCGGTGTGTGTGTGTGTGTGTTGTCGGGGTGTGTGTGTGTGTGTTGTCGGTGTGTGTGTGTGTGTTGTCGGTGTGTGTGTGTGTGTGTGTGTTGTCAGTGTGTGTGTGTGTGTGTGTTGTCGGTGTGTGTGTGTGTGTGTTGTCGGTGTGTGTGTGTTGTCGGTGTGTGTGTGTGTGTTGTCGGTGTGTTGTCGGTGTGTGTGTGTGTGTGGTAGGTGTGTGTGTGTGTGTTGTCGGTGTGTGTGTGTGTGTGTTGTCGGTGTGTGTGTGTGTGTGTGTTGTCGGTGTGTGTGTGTGTGTGTGTGTGTGTGTGTGTGTTGTGTGTGTGTGTGTTGTCGGTGTGTGTGTGTGTTGTTGTCGGTGTGTGTGTGTGTGTGTTGTCTGTGTGTGTGTGTGTGTGTGGTGTGTGTGTGTTGTCGGTGTGTGTGTGTGTGTTGTCAGTGTGTGTGTGTGTGTTTTCGGTGTGTGTGTGTGTGTGTGTTGTCGGTGTGTGTGTGTCTGTGTTGTCGGTGTGTGTGTGTGTGTGTTGTCGGTGTGTGTGTGTGTGTTGTCAGTGTGTGTGTGTGTGTTATCGGTGTGTGTGTGTGTGTGTGTGTGTGTTGTCGGTGTGTGTGTGTGTCTGTGTTGTCGGTGTGTGTGTGTGTGTTGTCGGTGTGTGTGTGTGTGTGTTGTCGGTGTGTGTGAGTGTGTTGCTGGTGTGTGTGTGTGTGTGTGTGTGTTGTCGGTGTGTGTGTGTGTGTTGTCGGTGTGTGTGTCTGTGTGTTGTCAGTGTGTGTGTGTGTGTGTTGTCGTGTGTGTGTGTGTGTTGTCGGTGTGTGTTGTGTGTGTTGTCGGTGTGTGTGTGTGTGTGTGTGTGTGTTGTCGGTGTGTGTGTGTGTTGTCGGTGTGTGTGTGTGTTGTCGGTGTGTGTGTGTGTGTCTTGTCAGTGTGTGTGTGTGTGTGTTGTCGGTGTGTGTGTGTTGTGTGTTGTCGGTGTGTGTGTGTGTGTGTGTCGTGTGTGTGTGTGTGTTGTGGTGTGTGTGTGTGTGTGGTGTGTGTGTGTGTGTGTTGTCGGTGTGTGTGTGTGTGTGTGTGTTGTCGGTGTGTGTGTGTGTGTTGTCGGTGTGTGTGTGTGTGTTGTCGTGTGTGTGTGTGTGTGTTGTCGTGTGTGTGTGTGTGTGTTGTCGGTGTGTTGTCGGTGTGTGTGTGTGTTGTCGGTGTGTGTGTGTGTCTGTGTTGTCGGTGTGTGTGTGTGTGTGTTGTCGGTGTGTGTGTGTGTGTGTTGTCGGTGTGTGTGAGTGTGTTGCTGGTGTGTGTGTGTGTGTGTGTGTTGTCGGTGTGTGTGTGTGTGTTGTCGGTGTGTGTGTGTGTGTTTTCGGTGTGTGTGTGTGTGTGTTGTCGGTGTGTGTGTGGTGTGTGTGTGTTGTCAGTGTGTGTGTGTGTGTGTTGTCGGTGTGTGTGTGTGTGTTGTCGGTGTGTGTGTGTGTGTGTGTGTGTTGTCGGTGTGTGTGTGTGTGTGTGTGTTGTCGGTGTGTGTGTGTTGTCGGTGTGTGTGTGTGTGTTGTCGGTGTGTATGTGTGTGTGTGTTGTCGGTGTGTTGTCGGTGTGTGTGTGTGTGTGTGTGTTGTCGGTGTGTGTGTGTGTGTTGTCGGTGTGTTGTAGGTGTGTGTGTGTGTGTGTGTGTGGTCGGTGTGTGGTCGGTGTGTTGTCGGTGTGTTGTCGGTGTGTGTGTGTGTGTGTTTGTGTTGTCGGTGTGTGTGTGTGTGTGTGTTGTCGGTGTGTGTGTGTGTGTGTTGTCGGTGTGTGTGTGTTGTTGGTGTGGTGTGTGTGTGTGTTGTCGGTGTGTGTGTGTGTGTGTGTGTCTTCTCGGTGTGTGTGTGTTGTCGTTGTGTGTGTGTGTGTGTGTGGTATGTGTGTGTGTGTGTTGTCGGTGTGTGTGTGTGTGTGTTGTCGGTGTGTGTGTGTGTGTTGTCGGTGTGTGTGTGTGTGTTCTCGGTGTGTGTGTGTGTTGTCGGTGTGTGTGTGTGTGTGTTGTCGGTGTGTGTGTGTGTTGTCGGTGTGTGTGTGTGTGTGTGTGTGTGTGTGTGTGTGTGTGTTGTCGGTGTGTGTGTGTGTGTGAGTGTCTTCTCGGTGTGTGTGTGTTGTCGTTGTGTGTGTGTGTGTGTGGTAGGTGTGTGTGTGTGTTGTCGGTGTGTGTGTGTGTGTGTGTTGTCGGTGTGTGTGTGTGTTGTCGGTGTGTGTGTGTGTGTTGTCGGTGTGTGTGTGTGTTGTCGGTGTGTGTGTGTGTGTGTTGTCGGTGTGTGTGTGTGTGTTGTCGGTGTGTGTGTGTGTGTTGTTGGTGTGTGTGTGTGTGTGTGTGTGTTGTCGGTGTGTGTGTGTGTGGTGTCGGTGTGTGTGTGTGTTGTCGGTGTGTGTGTGTGTGTGTTGTCGGTGTGTGTGTGTGTGTTGTCGGTGTGTGTGTGTGTGTGTGTGTGTGTGTGTGTGTTGTCGGTGTGTGTGTGAGTGTGTGTTGTCGGTGTGTGTGTGTGTTGTCGGTGTGTGTGTGTGTTGTCGGTGTGTGTGTGTGTGTGTGTGTGTGTTGTCGGTGTGTGTGTTGTGTGTGTGTGTGTTGTCGGTGTGTGTGTGTGTGTGTTGTCGGTGTGTGTGTGTGTGTGTGTTGTCAGTGTGTGTGTGTGTGTGTTGTCGGTGTGTTGTGTGTGTTGTCGGTGTGTGTGTGTGTGTGTGTTGTCAGTGTGTGTGTGTGTGTGTGTGTTGTCGGTGTGTGTGTGTGTGTGTTGTCGGTGTGTGTGTGTTGTCGGTGTGTGTGTTGTCGGTGTGTTGTCGGTGTGTGTGTGTGTGTGGTATGTGTGTGTGTGTTGTCGGTGTGTGTGTGTGTGTGTTGTCGGTGTGTGTGTGTGTGTGTTGTCGGTGTGTGTGTGTGTGTGTGTGTGTGTGTTGTCTGTGTGTGTGTGTTGTCGCTGTGTGTGTGTGTTGTCGGTGTGTGTGTGTGTGTGTTGTCAGTGTGTGTGTGTGTTGTCGGTGTGTGTGTGTGTGTGTGTGTGTTGTCGGTGTGTGTGTGTCTGTGTTGTCGGTGTGTGTGTGTGTGTGTTGTCGGTGTGTGTGAGTGTGTTGCTGGTGTGTGTGTGTGTGTGTGTGTTGTCGGTGTGTGTGTGTGTGTTGTCGGTGTGTGTGTGTGTGTGTGTGTTGTCAGTGTGTGTGTGTGTGTGTTGTCGGTGTGTGTGTGTGTTGTCGGTGTGTGTGTGTGTGTGTTGTCGGTGTGTGTGTGTGTGTGTTGTCGGTGTGTGTGTGTGTGTTGTCGGTGTGTGTGTGTGTGTGTGTTGTCGGTGTGTGTGTGTGTCTTGTCAGTGTGTGTGTGTGTGTGTTGTCGGTGTGTGTGTGTTTATGTGTTGTCGGTGTGTGTGTGTGTGTTGTCGGTGTGTGTGTGTGTTGTCGGTGTGTGTGTGTGTGTGTGTGTTGTCGGTGTGTGTGTGTGTTGTCGGTGTGTGTGTGTGTGTGTTGTCGGTGTGTGTGTGTGTGTGTGTGGTGTGTCGGTGTGTGTGTGTGTGTGTTGTGTGTGTGTTGTCAGTGTGTGTGTGTGTGTGTTGTCGGTGTGTGTGTGTGTGTTGTCGGTGTGTGTGTGTTGTCGGTGTGTGTGTGTGTGTGTGTGTTGTCGGTGTGTGTGTGTTGTCGGTGTGTGTGTGTGTGTGTGTTGTCGGTGTGTGTGTGTGTGTGTGTTGTCGGTGTGTGTGTGTGTGTGTGTGTTGTCGGTGTGTGTGTGTGTGTGTGTGTTGTCGGTGTGTGTGTGTGTGTTGTGTGTGTGTTGTCAGTGTGTGTGTGTGTGTGTTGTCGGTGTGTGTGTGTGTGTGTGTGTGTTGTCGGTGTGTGTGTGTTGTCGGTGTGTGTGTGTGTGTGTTGTCGGTGTGTGTGTGTGTGTTGTCGGTGTGTGTGTGTGTTGTCGGTGTGTGTGTGTGTGTGTTGTCGGTGTGTGTGTGTGTGTTGTCGGTGTGTGTGTGTGTTGTCGGTGTGTGTGTGTGTGTGTGTGTGTTGTCGGTGTGTGTGTGTGTTGTCGGTGTGTGTGTGTGTGTTTGTGTTGTCGGTGTGTGTGTGTGTGTTGTCGGTGTGTGTGTGTGTGTTGTCGGTGTGTGTGTGTGTGTGTGTGTTGTCGGTGTGTGTGTGTGTGTGTGTTGTCGGTGTGTGTGTGTGTGTTGTGTGTGTGTGTGTTGTCGGTGTGTGTGTGTGTGTGTTGTCGGTGTGTGTGTGTGTGTGTGTGTGTGTGTGTGTTGTGTGTGTGTGTGTTGTCGGTGTGTGTGTGTGTTGTTGTCGGTGTGTTTGTGTGTGTGTTGTCTGTGTGTGTGTGTTGTTGGTGTGTGTGTGTTGTCGGTGTGTGTGTGTGTGTGTGTTGTCAGTGTGTGTGTGTGTGTTGTCGGTGTGTGTGTGTGTGTGTGTGTGTGTTGTCGGTGTGTGTGTGTCTGTGTTGTCGGTGTGTGTGTGTGTGTGTTGTCGGTGTGTGTGTGTGTGTTGTCAGTGTGTGTGTGTGTGTTATCGGTGTGTGTGTGTGTGTGTGTGTGTGTTGTCGGTGTGTGTGTGTGTCTGTGTTGTCGGTGTGTGTGTGTGTGTTGTCGGTGTGTGTGTGTGTGTGTTGTCGGTGTGTGTGAGTGTGTTGCTGGTGTGTGTGTGTGTGTGTGTGTGTTGTCGGTGTGTGTGTGTGTGTTGTCGGTGTGTGTGTGTGTGTGTTGTCAGTGTGTGTGTGTGTGTGTTGTCGGTGTGTGTGTGTGTTGTCGGTGTGTGTTTGTGTGTGTTGTCGGTGTGTGTGTGTGTGTGTGTGTTGTCGGTGTGTGTGTGTGTTGTCGGTGTGTGTGTGTGTTGTCGGTGTGTGTGTGTGTGTCTTGTCAGTGTGTGTGTGTGTGTGTTGTCGGTGTGTGTGTGTGTATGTGTTGTCGGTGTGTGTGTGTGTGTTGTCGTTGTGTGTGTGTGTGTGTCGGTGTGTGTGTGTGTGTGTGTGTGTTGTCGGTGTGTGTGTGTGTGTTGTCGGTGTGTGTGTGTGTGTGTTGTCGGTGTGTGTGTGTGTGTGTGTGTGTGTGTCGGTGTGTGTGTGTGTGTTGTGTGTGTTGTCAGTGTGTGTGTGTGTGTGTTGTCGGTGTGTGTGTGTGTGTGTGTGTGTTGTCGGTATGTGTGTGTTGTCGGTGTGTGTGTGTGTGTGTTGTCGATGTGTGTGTGTGTGTGTTGTCGGTGTGTGTGTGTGTGTGTTGTCAGTGTGTGTGTGTGTGTTGTCGGTGTGTGTGTGTGTGTGTGTGTGTGTGTGTGTGTGTTGTCGGTGTGTGTGTGTGTGTGTGTGTTGTCGGTGTGTGTGTGTGTGTTGTCAGTGTGTGAGTGTGTGTTGTCGGTGTGTGTGTGTGTTGTCGGTGTGTGTGTGTTGTCGGTGCGTGTGTGTGTGTGTGTTGTCGGTGTGTGTGTGTGTGTGTTGTCGGTGTGTGTGTGTGTGTGTGTGTGTTGTCGGTGTGTGTGTGTGTGTGTGTTGTCGGTGTGTGTGTGTTGTCGGTGTGTGTGTGTGTGTGTTGTCGGTGTGTTGTCGGTGTGTGTGTGTGTGTTGTCGGTGTGTGTGTGTGTGTGTTGTCGGTGTGTGTGTGTGTGTGTTGTCGGTGTGTGTGTGTGTGTGTTGTCGGTGTGTGTGTGTGTGTGTGTGTTGTCGTGTGTGTGTGTGTGTGTGTGTGTTGTCGGTGTGTGTGTGTGTGTGTTGTGTGTGTGTTGTCGTGTGTGTGTGTGTGTGTTGTCGGTGTGTGTGTGTGTGTGTTGTCGGTGTGTGTGTGTTGTCGGTGTGTGTGTGTGTGTGTGTGTGTTGTCGTGTGTGTGTGTGTGTTGTCGGTGTGTGTGTGTGTGTGTGTTGTCGGTGTGTGTGTGTGTGTGTTGTCGGTGTGTGTGTGTGTGTGTGTGTGTCGGTGTGTGTGTGTGTGTGTGTGTTGTCGGTGTGTGTGTGTTGTGTGTGTGTTGTCAGTGTGTGTGTGTGTGTGTTGTCGGTGTGTGTGTGTGTGTGTGTGTGTGTGTGTGTGTTGTCGGTGTGTGTGTGTTGTCGGTGTGTGTGTGTGTGTGTTGTCGGTGTGTGTGTGTGTGTTGTCGGTGTGTGTGTGTGTGTGTTGTCGGTGTGTGTGTGTGTTGTCGTTGTGTGTGTGTGTGTGTGTTGTCGGTGTGTGTGTGTGTGTTGTCGGTGTGTGTGTGTGTGTGTGTGTGTGTTGTCGGTGTGTGTGTGTGTGTGTTGTCGGTGTGTGTGTGTGTGTGTGTGTGTGTGTTGTCGGTGTGTGTGTGTGTGTGTGTTGTCGGTGTGTGTGTGTTGTCGGTGTGTGTGTGTGTGTGTGTGTGTGTGTTGTCGGTGTGTGTGTGTGTGTGTGTGTGTGTGTTGTCGGTGTGTGTGTGTGTGTTGTCGGTGTGTGTGTGTGTTGTGTTGTCGGTGTGTGTGTGTGTGTGTGTTGTCGGTGTGTGTGTGTGTGTGTGTGTTGTCGGTGTGTGTGTGTGTGTTGTCGGTGTGTGTGTGTGTGTGTTGTCGGTGTGTGTGTGTGTTGTCGGTGTGTGTGTGTTGTGTTGTCGGTGTGTGTGTGTGTGTTGTCGGTGTGTGTGTGTGTGTGTGTGTTGTCGGTGTGTGTGTGTGTGTGTGTTGTCGGTGTGTGTGTGTGTGTTGTGTGTGTGTGTGTTGTCGGTGTGTGTGTGTGTGTGTTGTCGGTGTGTGTGTGTGTGTGTGTGTGTGTGTGTGTGTGTTGTGTGTGTGTGTGTTGTCGGTGTGTGTGTGTGTGTGTTGTCGGTGTGTGTGTGTGTGTGTTGTCTGTGTGTGTGTGTTGTTGGTGTGTGTGTGTTGTCGGTGTGTGTGTGTGTGTGTGTTGTCGTGTGTGTGTGTGTGTTGTCGGTGTGTGTGTGTGTGTGTGTGTGTGTTGTCGGTGTGTGTGTGTCTGTGTTGTCGGTGTGTGTGTGTGTGTGTTGTCGGTGTGTGTGTG
>NW_027675520.1:80000-110000 GCF_965601325.2 Salmo salar | reverse complement strand
TGTGTGTTGTCGGTGTGTGTGTGTGTGTTGTCGGTGTGTGTGTGTGTGTGTGTGTTGTCGGTGTGTGTGTGTGTGTGTGTTGTCGGTGTGTGTGTGTGTGTTGTGTGTGTGTGTGTTGTCGGTGTGTGTGTGTGTGTGTGTTGTCGGTGTGTGTGTGTGTGTTGTCGGTGTGTGTGTGTGTGTGTGTTGTCGGTGTGTGTGTGTGTGTGTGTGTCGGTGTGTGTGTGTGTGTTGTGTGTGTGTGTGTTGTCGGTGTGTGTGTGTGTGTTGTCGGTGTGTGTGTGTGTGTGTGTGTGTGTGTGTGTTGTTGGTGTGTGTGTGTGTGTGTGTGTGTGTTGTCGGTGTGTGTGTGTGTGTGGTGTCGGTGTGTGTGTGTGTTGTCGGTGTGTGTGTGTGTGTGTTGTCGGTGTGTGTGTGTGTGTTGTCGGTGTGTGTGTGTGTGTGTGTGTGTGTTGTCGGTGTGTGTGTGTGTGTGTGTTGTCGGTGTGTGTGTGTGTGTTGTCGGTGTGTGTGTGTGTGTCGGTGTGTGTGTGTGTGTGTGTGTGTTGTCGGTGTGTGTGTTGTGTGTGTGTGTGTTGTCGGTGTGTGTGTGTGTGTGTTGTCGGTGTGTGTGTGTGTGTGTTGTCGGTGTGTGTGTGTGTGTGTTGTCGGTGTGTGTGTGTGTGTTGTCGGTGTGTGTGTGTGTGTGTGTTGTCAGTGTGTGTGTGTGTGTGTGTTGTCGGTGTGTGTGTGTGTGTGTTGTCGGTGTGTGTGTGTTGTCGGTGTGTGTGTGTGTGTTGTCGGTGTGTTGTAGGTGTGTGTGTGTGTGTGGTAGGTGTGTGTGTGTGTGTTGTCGGTGTGTGTGTGTGTGTGTTGTCGGTGTGTGTGTGTGTGTGTTGTCGGTGTGTGTGTGTGTGTGTGTGTGTGTGTTGTGTGTGTGTGTGTTGTCGGTGTGTGTGTGTGTGTGTTGTCGGTGTGTGTGTGTGTGTGTTGTCGTGTGTGTGTGTGTTGTCGGTGTGTGTGTGTGTTGTCGGTGTGTGTGTGTGTGTGTGTTGTCAGTGTGTGTGTGTGTGTTGTCGGTGTGTGTGTGTGTGTGTGTGTGTGTGTGTGTTGTCGGTGTGTGTGTGTCTGTGTTGTCGGTGTGTGTGTGTGTGTGTTGTCGGTGTGTGTGTGTGTGTGTTGTCGGTGTGTGTGTGTGTGTTGTCGGTGTGTGTGTGTGTGTGTGTGTGTGTTGTCGGTGTGTGTGTGTGTCTGTGTTGTCGGTGTGTGTGTGTGTGTTGTCGGTGTGTGTGTGTGTGTGTTGTCGGTGTGTGTGTGTGTGTTGCTGGTGTGTGTGTGTGTGTGTGTGTTGTCGGTGTGTGTGTGTGTTGTCGGTGTGTGTGTGTGTGTTGTCGGTGTGTGTGTGTGTGTGTTGTCGGTGTGTGTGTGTGTTGTCGGTGTGTGTGTGTGTGTGTTGTCGGTGTGTGTGGTGTGTGTGTGTGTGTTGTCGGTGTGTTGTGTGTGTTGTCGGTGTGTGTGTGTGTGTGTGTTGTCGGTGTGTGTGTGTGTGTGTTGTCGTGTGTGTGTGTGTGTGTGTTGTCGGTGTGTGTGTGTTTGTGTTGTCGGTGTGTGTGTGTGTGTTGTCGTTGTGTGTGTGTGTTGTCGGTGTGTGTGTGTGTGTGTGTGTGTGTGTGTTGTCGGTGTGTGTGTGTGTTGTCGGTGTGTGTGGTGTGTGTGTTGTCGGTGTGTGTGTGTGTGTGTGTTGTCGGTGTGTGTGTGTGTGTTGTGTGTGTTGTCAGTGTGTGTGTGTGTGTGTTGTCGGTGTGTGTGTGTGTTGTCGGTGTGTGTGTGTTGTCGGTGTGTGTGTGTGTGTGTTGTCGGTGTGTGTGTGTGTGTGTTGTCGGTGTGTGTGTGTGTTGTCGGTGTGTGTGTGTGTGTTGTCGGTGTGTGTGTGTGTGTGTGTGTGTGTGTGTGTGTTGTCGGTGTGTGTGTGTGTGTGTGTGTTGTTGGTGTGTGTGTGTGTGTTGTCGGTGTGTGTGTGTGTGTTGTCGGTGTGTGTGTGTGTTGTCGGTGTGTGTGTGTGTGTGTTGTCGGTGTGTGTGTGTGTTGTCGGTGTGTGTGTGTGTGTTGTGTGTGTGTGTGTTGTCGGTGTGTGTGTGTGTGTGTGTTGTCGGTGTGTGTGTGTGTGTTGTCGGTGTGTGTGTGTGTGTGTGTTGTCGGTGTGTGTGTGTGTGTGTGTTGTCGGTGTGTGTGTGTTGTGTGTGTGTGTGTTGTCGGTGTGTGTGTGTGTGTGTTGTCGGTGTGTGTGTGTGTGTGTGTTGTCGGTGTGTGTGTGTGTGTGTTGTCGGTGTGTGTGTGTGTTGTCGTTGTGTGTGTGTGTGTTGTCGGTGTGTGTGTGTGTGTTGTCGGTGTGTGTGTGTGTGTGTGTTGTCGGTGTGTGTGTGTGTGTGTTGTCGGTGTGTGTGTGTGTGTGTGTGTGTTGTCGGTGTGTGTGTGTGTGTGTGTGTGTGTGTGTTGTGTGTGTGTGTGTGTTGTCGGTGTGTGTGTGTGTTTGTGTTGTCGGTGTGTGTGTGTGTGTGTGTTGTCGGTGTGTGTGTGTGTGTTGTCGGTGTGTGTGTGTGTGTGTGTGTGTGTTGTCGGTGTGTGTGTGTGTTGTGTGTGTGTGTGTTGTCGGTGTGTGTGTGTGTTGTCGGTGTGTGTGTGTGTGTGTGTTGTCGGTGTGTGTGTTGTCGGTGTGTGTGTGTGTGTTGTTGGTGTGTGTGTGTGTGTGTGTTGTCGGTGTGTGTGTGTTGTCGGTGCGTGTGTGTGTGTGTGTTGTCGGTGTGTGTGTGTGTGTGTTGTCGGTGTGTGTGTGTGTGTGTGTGTGTGTTGTCGGTGTGTGTGTGTGTGTGTGTTGTCGGTGTGTGTGTGTTGTCGGTGTGTGTGTGTGTGTGTTGTCGGTGTGT
Organism: Salmo salar; assembly: GCF_965601325.2. Classification (NCBI taxonomy): domain Eukaryota; kingdom Metazoa; phylum Chordata; class Actinopteri; order Salmoniformes; family Salmonidae; genus Salmo; species Salmo salar. The sequence goes on along the minus strand of NW_027675520.1, from coordinate 107,097 downwards.
TGTCGGTGTGTGTGTGTGTGTTGTCGGTGTGTGTGTGTGTGTGTTGTCGGTGTGTGTGTGTGTGTTGTCGGTGTGTGTGTGTGTGTGTTGTCGTGTGTGTGTGTGTGTGTGTGTTGTCGGTGTGTGTGTGTGTGTGTGTGTTGTCGGTGTGTGTGTGTGTGTGTTGTGTGTGTGTTGTCGTGTGTGTGTGTGTGTGTTGTCGGTGTGTGTGTGTGTGTGTTGTCGGTGTGTGTGTGTTGTCGGTGTGTGTGTGTGTGTGTGTGTGTTGTCGGTGTGTGTGTGTGTTGTCGGTGTGTGTGTGTGTGTGTGTTGTCGGTGTGTGTGTGTGTGTGTTGTCGGTGTGTGTGTGTGTGTGTGTGTTGTCGGTGTGTGTGTGTGTGTGTGTGTTGTCGGTGTGTGTGTGTGTGTGTGTGTGTCGTGTGTGTGTGTGTGTGTTGTCGGTGTGTGTGTGTGTGTGTGTGGTGTGTGTGTGTGTTGTCGGTGTGTGTGTGTTGTCGGTGTGTGTGTGTGTGTGTTGTCGGTGTGTGTGTGTGTGTTGTCGGTGTGTGTGTGTGTGTGTTGTCGGTGTGTGTGTGTGTTGTCGTTGTGTGTGTGTGTGTGTGTTGTCGGTGTGTGTGTGTGTGTTGTCGGTGTGTGTGTGTGTGTGTGTGTGTGTTGTCGGTGTGTGTGTGTGTGTGTTGTCGGTGTGTGTGTGTGTGTGTGTGTGTGTGTTGTCGGTGTGTGTGTGTGTGTGTGTTGTCGGTGTGTGTGTGTTGTCGGTGTGTGTGTGTGTGTGTGTGTGTGTGTTGTCGGTGTGTGTGTGTGTTGTGTGTGTGTGTGTTGTCGGTGTGTGTGTGTGTTGTCGGTGTGTGTGTGTGTTTGTGTTGTCGGTGTGTGTGTGTGTGTGTGTTGTCGGTGTGTGTGTGTGTGTGTGTGTTGTCGGTGTGTGTGTGTGTGTTGTCGGTGTGTGTGTGTGTGTTGTCGGTGTGTGTGTGTGTTGTCGGTGTGTGTGTGTGTGTTGTCGGTGTGTGTGTGTGTGTTGTCGGTGTGTGTGTGTGTGTGTGTGTTGTCGGTGTGTGTGTGTGTGTGTGTTGTCGGTGTGTGTGTGTGTGTTGTGTGTGTGTGTGTTGTCGGTGTGTGTGTGTGTGTGTTGTCGGTGTGTGTGTGTGTGTGTGTGTGTGTGTGTGTGTGTTGTGTGTGTGTGTGTTGTCGGTGTGTGTGTGTGTTGTTGTCGGTGTGTTTGTGTGTGTGTTGTCTGTGTGTGTGTGTTGTTGGTGTGTGTGTGTTGTCGGTGTGTGTGTGTGTGTGTGTTGTCAGTGTGTGTGTGTGTGTTTTCGGTGTGTGTGTGTGTGTGTGTGTGTTGTCGGTGTGTGTGTGTCTGTGTTGTCGGTGTGTGTGTGTGTGTGTTGTCGGTGTGTGTGTGTGTGTTGTCAGTGTGTGTGTGTGTGTTATCGGTGTGTGTGTGTGTGTGTGTGTGTGTGTTGTCGGTGTGTGTGTGTGTCTGTGTTGTCGGTGTGTGTGTGTGTTGTCGGTATGTGTGTGTGTGTGTTGTCGGTGTGTGTGAGTGTGTTGCTGGTGTGTGTGTGTGTGTGTGTGTGTTGTCGGTGTGTGTGTGTGTGTTGTCGGTGTGTGTGTGTGTGTGTTGTCAGTGTGTGTGTGTGTGTGTTGTCGGTGTGTGTGTGTGTTGTCGGTGTGTGTTTGTGTGTGTTGTCGGTGTGTGTGTGTGTGTGTGTGTTGTCGGTGTGTGTGTGTGTTGTCGGTGTGTGTGTGTGTTGTCGGTGTGTGTGTGTGTGTCTTGTCAGTGTGTGTGTGTGTGTGTTGTCGGTGTGTGTGTGTTTATGTGTTGTCGGTGTGTGTGTGTGTGTTGTCGTTGTGTGTGTGTGTTGTCGGTGTGTGTGTGTGTGTGTGTGTGTTGTCGGTGTGTGTGTGTGTGTTGTCGGTGTGTGTGTGTGTGTGTTGTCGGTGTGTGTGTGTGTGTGTGTGTGTTGTCGGTGTGTGTGTGTGTGTTGTGTGTGTTGTCAGTGTGTGTGTGTGTGTGTTGTCGGTGTGTGTGTGTGTGTGTGTGTGTTGTCGGTATGTGTGTGTTGTCGGTGTGTGTGTGTGTGTGTTGACGATGTGTGTGTGTGTGTGTTGTCGGTGTGTGTGTGTGTGTGTTGTCAGTGTGTGTGTGTGTGTTGTCGGTGTGTGTGTGTGTGTGTGTGTGTGTGTGTGTTGTCGGTGTGTGTGTGTGTGTGTGTGTTGTCGGTGTGTGTGTGTGTGTTGTCAGTGTGTGAGTGTGTGTTGTCGGTGTGTGTGTGTGTTGTCGGTGTGTGTGTGTGTGTTGTCGGTGTGTGTCTGTGTGTGTGTGTTGTCGGTGTGTGTGTGTGTGTGTTGTCGGTGTGTGTGTGTGTGTTGTGTGTGTGTGTGTTGTCGGTGTGTGTGTGTGTGTGTGTTGTCGGTGTGTGTGTGTGTGTGTTGTCGGTGTGTGTGTGTGTGTGTGTTGTCGGTGTGTGTGTGTGTGTGTGTGTTGTCGGTGTGTGTGTGTGTGTGTTGTGTGTGTGTGTGTTGTCGGTGTGTGTGTGCGTGTGTTGTCGGTGTGTGTGTGTGTGTGTTGTCGGTGTGTGTGTGTGTGTGTTGTCGGTGTGTGTGTGTGTGTGTTGTCGTTGTGTGTGTGTGTGTGTGTTGTCGGTGTGTGTGTGTGTGTGTGTTGTCGGTGTGTGTGTGTGTGTGTGTGTTGTCGGTGTGTGTGTGTGTGTGTGTGTGTTGTCGGTGTGTGTGTGTGTTGTGTGTGTGTGTGTTGTCGGTGTGTGTGTGTGTGTGTTGTCGGTGTGTGTGTGTGTTTGTGTTGTCGGTGTGTGTGTGTGTGTGTTGTCGGTGTGTGTGTGTGTGTTGTCGGTGTGTGTGTGTGTGTGTGTGTGTGTGTTGTCGGTGTGTGTGTGTGTTGTGTGTGTGTGTGTAGTCGGTGTGTGTGTGTGTTGTCGGTGTGTGTGTGTGTTTGTGTTGTCGGTGTGTGTGTGTGTGTGTGTTGTCGGTGTGTGTGTGTGTGTGTGTGTTGTCGGTGTGTGTGTGTGTGTTGTCGGTGTGTGTGTGTGTGTTGTCGGTGTGTGTGTGTGTTGTCGGTGTGTGTGTGTGTGTGTCGGTGTGTGTGTGTGTGTTGTCGGTGTGTGTGTGTGTGTGTGTGTTGTCGGTGTGTGTGTGTGTGTGTGTTGTCGGTGTGTGTGTGTGTGTTGTGTGTGTGTGTGTTGTCGGTGTGTGTGTGTGTGTGTGTTGTCGGTGTGTGTGTGTGTGTTGTCGGTGTGTGTGTGTGTGTGTGTTGTCGGTGTGTGTGTGTGTGTGTGTGTTGTCGGTGTGTGTGTGTGTGTTGTGTGTGTGTGTGTTGTCGGTGTGTGTGTGTGTTGTCGGTGTGTGTGTGTGTGTGTGTGTGTGTGTGTGTGTTGTTGGTGTGTGTGTGTGTGTGTGTGTGTTGTCGGTGTGTGTGTGTGTGTGGTGTCGGTGTGTGTGTGTGTTGTCGGTGTGTGTGTGTGTGTGTGTTGTCGGTGTGTGTGTGTGTGTTGTCGGTGTGTGTGTGTGTGTGTGTGTGTGTGTTGTCGGTGTGTGTGTGAGTGTGTGTTGTCGGTGTGTGTGTGTGTGTTGTCGGTGTGTGTGTGTTGTCGGTGTGTGTGTGTGTGTGTGTGTGTTGTCGGTGTGTGTGTTGTGTGTGTGTGTGTTGTCGGTGTGTGTGTGTGTGTGTTGTCGGTGTGTGTGTGTGTGTGTTGTCGGTGTGTGTGTGTGTGTGTTGTCGGTGTGTGTGTGTGTGTTGTCGGTGTGTGTGTGTGTGTGTGTTGTCAGTGTGTGTGTGTGTGTGTGTTGTCGGTGTGTGTGTGTGTGTGTTGTCGGTGTGTGTGTGTTGTCGGTGTGTGTGTGTGTGTTGTCGGTGTGTTGTAGGTGTGTGTGTGTGTGTGGTAGGTGTGTGTGTGTGTGTTGTCGGTGTGTGTGTGTGTGTGTTGTCGGTGTGTGTGTGTGTGTGTTGTCGGTGTGTGTGTGTGTGTGTGTGTGTGTGTGTGTGTGTGTGTGTGTTGTCGGTGTGTGTGTGTGTGTGTTGTCGGTGTGTGTGTGTGTGTGTTGTCTGTGTGTGTGTGTTGTCGGTGTGTGTGTGTGTTGTCGGTGTGTGTGTGTGTGTGTGTTGTCAGTGTGTGTGTGTGTGTTGTCGGTGTGTGTGTGTGTGTGTGTGTGTGTGTTGTCGGTGTGTGTGTGTCTGTGTTGTCGGTGTGTGTGTGTGTGTGTTGTCGGTGTGTGTGTGTGTGTGTTGTCAGTGTGTGTGTGTGTGTTATCGGTGTGTGTGTGTGTGTGTGTGTGTGTTGTCGGTGTGTGTGTGTGTCTGTGTTGTCGGTGTGTGTGTGTGTGTTGTCGGTGTGTGTGTGTGTGTGTTGTCGGTGTGTGTGAGTGTGTTGCTGGTGTGTGTGTGTGTGTGTGTTGTCGGTGTGTGTGTGTGTTGTCGGTGTGTGTGTGTGTGTTGTCAGTGTGTGTGTGTGTGTGTTGTCGGTGTGTGTGTGTGTTGTCGGTGTGTGTGTGTGTGTGTTGTCGGTGTGTGTGTGTGTGTGTGTGTGGTGTCGGTGTGTGTGTGTGTGTTGTCTGTGTGTGTGTGTGTGTGTGTGTGTGTCGGTGTGTGTGTGTGTGTCTTGTCAGTGTGTGTGTGTGTGTGTTGTCGGTGTGTGTGTGTTTATGTGTTGTCGGTGTGTGTGTGTGTGTTGTCGTGTGTGTGTGTGTTGTCGGTGTGTGTGTGTGTGTGTTGTGTGTGTTGTCGGTGTGTGTGTGTGTTGTCGGTGTGTGTGAGTGTGTGTGTTGTCGGTGTGTGTGTGTGTGTGTGTTGTCGGTGTGTGTGTGTGTGTTGTGTGTGTTGTCAGTGTGTGTGTGTGTGTGTTGTCGGTGTGTGTGTGTGTGTGTGTGTGTGTTGTCGGTGTGTGTGTGTTGTCGGTGTGTGTGTGTGTGTGTTGTCGGTGTGTGTGTGTGTGTGTTGTCGGTGTGTGTGTGTGTGTGTTGTCAGTGTGTGTGTGTGTGTTGTCGGTGTGTGTGTGTGTGTGTGTGGTGTGTGTGTGTGTTGTCGGTGTGTGTGTGTGTGTGTGTGTTGTTGGTGTGTGTGTGTGTGTTGTCAGTGTGTGTGTGTGTGTTGTCGGTGTGTGTGTGTGTTGTCGGTGTGTGTGTGTGTGTGTGTGTTGTCGGTGTGTGTGTGTGTTGTCGGTGTGTGTGTGTGTGTTGTGTGTGTGTGTGTTGTCGTGTGTGTGTGTGTGTGTGTTGTCGGTGTGTGTGTGTGTGTTGTCGGTGTGTGTGTGTGTGTGTGTGTTGTCGGTGTGTGTGTGTGTGTTGTCGGTGTGTGTGTGTTGTGTGTGTGTGTGTTGTCGGTGTGTGTGTGTGTGTGTTGTCGGTGTTGTGTGTGTGTGTGTTGTCGGTGTGTGTGTGTGTGTGTTGTCGGTGTGTGTGTGTGTTGTCGTTGTGTGTGTGTGTGTTGTCGGTGTGTGTGTGTGTGTGTTGTCGGTGTGTGTGTGTTGTCGGTGTGTGTGTGTGTGTTGTCGGTGTGTTGTAGGTGTGTGTGTGTGTGTGGTAGGTGTGTGTGTGTGTGTTGTCGGTGTGTGTGTGTGTGTGTTGTCGGTGTGTGTGTGTGTGTGTTGTCGGTGTGTGTGTGTGTGTGTGTGTGTGTGTGTGTGTGTGTGTGTGTTGTCGGTGTGTGTGTGTGTGTGTTGTCGGTGTGTGTGTGTGTGTGTTGTCTGTGTGTGTGTGTTGTCGGTGTGTGTGTGTGTTGTCGGTGTGTGTGTGTGTGTGTGTTGTCAGTGTGTGTGTGTGTGTTGTCGGTGTGTGTGTGTGTGTGTGTGTGTGTTGTCGGTGTGTGTGTGTCTGTGTTGTCGGTGTGTGTGTGTGTGTGTTGTCGGTGTGTGTGTGTGTGTGTTGTCAGTGTGTGTGTGTGTGTTATCGGTGTGTGTGTGTGTGTGTGTGTGTGTTGTCGGTGTGTGTGTGTGTCTGTGTTGTCGGTGTGTGTGTGTGTGTTGTCGGTGTGTGTGTGTGTGTGTTGTCGGTGTGTGTGAGTGTGTTGCTGGTGTGTGTGTGTGTGTGTGTGTGTTGTCGGTGTGTGTGTGTGTTGTCGGTGTGTGTGTGTGTGTTGTCAGTGTGTGTGTGTGTGTGTTGTCGGTGTGTGTGTGTGTTGTCGGTGTGTGTGTGTGTGTGTTGTCGGTGTGTGTGTGTATGTGTGTGTGTGTTGTCGGTGTGTGTGTGTGTGTTGTCGGTGTGTGTGTGTGTGTGTGTTGTCGGTGTGTGTGTGTGTGTCTTGTCAGTGTGTGTGTGTGTGTGTTGTCGGTGTGTGTGTGTTTATGTGTTGTCGGTGTGTGTGTGTGTGTTGTCGGTGTGTGTGTGTGTGTGTGTGTGTGTGTGTTGTCGGTGTGTGTGTGTGTTGTCGGTGTGTGTGAGTGTGTGTGTTGTCGGTGTGTGTGTGTGTGTGTGTTGTCGGTGTGTGTGTGTGTGTTGTGTGTGTTGTCAGTGTGTGTGTGTGTGTGTTGTCGGTGTGTGTGTGTGTGTGTGTGTGTGTTGTCGGTGTGTGTGTGTTGTCGGTGTGTGTGTGTGTGTGTTGTCGGTGTGTGTGTGTGTGTGTTGTCGGTGTGTGTGTGTGTGTGTTGTCAGTGTGTGTGTGTGTGTTGTCGGTGTGTGTGTGTGTGTGTGTGTGTGTGTGTGTGTTGTCGGTGTGTGTGTGTGTGTGTGTGTTGTTGGTGTGTGTGTGTGTGTTGTCAGTGTGTGTGTGTGTGTTGTCGGTGTGTGTGTGTGTTGTCGGTGTGTGTGTGTGTGTGTGTGTTGTCGGTGTGTGTGTGTGTTGTCGGTGTGTGTGTGTGTGTTGTGTGTGTGTGTGTTGTCGGTGTGTGTGTGTGTGTGTGTTGTCGGTGTGTGTGTGTGTGTTGTCGGTGTGTGTGTGTGTGTGTGTTGTCGGTGTGTGTGTGTGTGTGTTGTCGGTGTGTGTGTGTTGTGTGTGTGTGTGTTGTCGGTGTGTGTGTGTGTGTGTTGTCGGTGTGTGTGTGTGTGTGTGTTGTCGGTGTGTGTGTGTGTGTGTTGTCGGTGTGTGTGTGTGTTGTCGTTGTGTGTGTGTGTGTTGTCGGTGTGTGTGTGTGTGTTGTCGGTGTGTGTGTGTGTGTGTGTTGTCGGTGTGTGTGTGTGTGTGTTGTCGGTGTGTGTGTGTGTGTGTGTGTGTGTGTTGTCGGTGTGTGTGTGTGTTGTGTGTGTGTGTGTTGTAATGTGTGTGTGTGTGTGTTGTCGGTGTGTGTGTGTGTTTGTGTTGTCGGTGTGTGTGTGTGTGTGTGTTGTCGGTGTGTGTGTGTGTGTTGTCGGTGTGTGTGTGTGTGTGTGTGTGTTGTCGGTGTGTGTGTGTGTTGTGTGTGTGTGTGTTGTCGGTGTGTGTGTGTGTTGTCGGTGTGTGTGTGTGTGTGTGTTGTCGGTGTGTGTGTGTGTGTTGTCGGTGTGTGTGTGTGTGTTGTTGGTGTGTGTGTGTGTGTGTGTTGTCGTGTGTGTGTGTTGTCGGTGCGTGTGTGTGTGTTGTCGGTGTGTGTGTGTGTGTGTTGTCGGTGTGTGTGTGTGTGTGTTGTCGGTGTGTGTGTGTGTGTGTGTGTGTGTGTGTGTGTGTGTGTGTGTTGTCGGTGTGTGTGTGTGTGTGTTGTCGGTGTGTGTGTGTGTGTGTTGTGTGTGTGTGTGTGTTGTCGGTGTGTGTGTGTGTTGTCGGTGTGTGTGTGTGTGTGTGTTGTCGGTGTGTGTGTGTGTGTTGTCGGTGTGTGTGTGTGTGTGTGTGTGTGTTGTCGGTGTGTGTGTGTTGTGTTGTCGGTGTGTGTGTGTGTGTGTTGTCGGTGTGTGTGTGTGTGTGTTGTCGTGTGTGTGTGTGTGTTGTCGGTGTGTGTGTGTGTGTGTGTGTGTGTTGTCGGTGTGTGTGTGTGTCTGTGTTGTCGGTGTGTGTGTGTGTGTTGTCGGTGTGTGTGTGTGTGTGTTGTCGGTGTGTGTGTGTGTGTTGCTGTGTGTGTGTGTGTGTGTGTGTGTTGTCGGTGTGTGTGTGTGTGTGTCGGTGTGTGTGTGTGTGTTGTCAGTGTGTGTGTGTGTGTGTTGTCGGTGTGTGTGTGTGTTGTCGGTGTGTGTGTGTGTGTGTTGTCGGTGTGTGTGTGTGTGTGTGTGTGTTGTCGGTGTGTGTGTGTGTGTTGTCGGTGTGTGTGTGTGTGTGTGTTGTCGGTGTGTGTGTGTGTGTCTTGTCGGTGTGTGTGTGTGTGTGTTGTCGGTGTGTGTGTGTGTTGTGTGTTGTCGGTGTGTGTGTGTGTGTTGTCGGTGTGTGTGTGTGTGTGTGTGTGTGTGTGTTGTCGGTGTGTGTGTGTGTTGTCGGTGTGTGTGGTGTGTGTGTTGTCGGTGTGTGTGTGTGTGTGTGTTGTCGGTGTGTGTGTGTGTGTGTGTGTTGTCAGTGTGTGTGTGTGTGTGTTGTCGGTGTGTGTGTGTGTGTGTGTGTGTTGTCGGTGTGTGTGTGTTGTCGGTGTGTGTGTGTGTGTGTTGTCGGTGTGTGTGTGTGTGTGTTGTCGGTGTGTGTGTGTGTGTGTTGTCGGTGTGTGTGTGTGTGTTGTCGGTGTGTGTGTGTGTGTGTGTGTGTGTGTGTGTGTTGTCGGTGTGTGTGTGTGTGTGTGTTGTCGGTGTGTGTGTGTGTGTTGTCGTGTGTGTGTGTGTGTTGTCGGTGTGTGTGTGTGTTGTCGGTGTGTGTGTGTGTGTGTGTTGTCGGTGTGTGTGTGTGTTGTCGGTGTGTGTGTGTGTGTGTGTGTGTGTGTGTGTTGTCGGTGTGTGTGTGTGTGTGTGTTGTCGGTGTGTGTGTGTGTGTTGTCGGTGTGTGTGTGTGTGTGTGTTGTCGGTGTGTGTGTGTGTGTGTTGTCGGTGTGTGTGTGTTGTGTGTGTGTGTGTTGTCGGTGTGTGTGTGTGTGTTGTCGGTGTGTGTGTGTGTGTGTTGTCGGTGTGTGTGTGTGTGTGTTGTCGGTGTGTGTGTGTGTTGTCGTGTGTGTGTGTGTGTTGTCGGTGTGTGTGTGTGTGTTGTCGGTGTGTGTGTGTGTGTGTTGTCGGTGTGTGTGTGTGTGTGTTGTCGGTGTGTGTGTGTGTGTGTGTGTGTGTGTTGTCGGTGTGTGTGTGTGTTGTGTGTGTGTGTGTTGTATGTGTGTGTGTGTGTGTTGTCGGTGTGTGTGTGTGTTTGTGTTGTCGGTGTGTGTGTGTGTGTGTGTTGTCGGTGTGTGTGTGTGTGTTGTCGGTGTGTGTGTGTGTGTGTGTGTGTGTTGTCGTGTGTGTGTGTGTTGTGGTGTGTGTGTCGTGTGTGTGTGTCGGTGTGTGTGTGTGTGTGTCGTGTGTGTGTGTGTGTGTCGTGTTGTCGGTGTGTGTGTGTGTGTTGTCGGTGTGTGTGTGTGTGTTGTTGGTGTGTGTGTGTGTGTGTGTTGTCAGTGTGTGTGTGTTGTCGGTGCGTGTGTGTGTGTGTGTTGTCGGTGTGTGTGTGTGTGTGTTGTCGGTGTGTGTGTGTGTGTGTGTGTGTTGTCGGTGTGTGTGTGTGTGTGTGTTGTCGGTGTGTGTGTGTTGTCGGTGTGTGTGTGTGTGTGTTGTCGGTGTGTTGTCGGTGTGTGTGTGTGTGTTGTCGGTGTGTGTGTGTGTGTGTTGTCGGTGTGTGTGTGTGTGTTGTCGGTGTGTGTGTGTGTGTGTTGTCGGTGTGTGTGTGTGTGTGTGTGTTGTCGGTGTGTGTGTGTGTGTGTGTGTTGTCGGTGTGTGTGTGTGTGTGTTGTGTGTGTGTTGTCAGTGTGTGTGTGTGTGTGTTGTCGGTGTGTGTGTGTGTGTGTTGTCGGTGTGTGTGTGTTGTCGGTGTGTGTGTGTGTGTGTGTGTTGTCGGTGTGTGTGTGTGTTGTCGGTGTGTGTGTGTGTGTGTGTTGTCGGTGTGTGTGTGTGTGTGTGTTGTCGGTGTGTGTGTGTGTGTGTGTGTTGTCGGTGTGTGTGTGTGTGTGTGTTGTCGGTGTGTGTGTGTGTGTTGTGTGTGTGTTGTCAGTGTGTGTGTGTGTGTGTTGTCGGTGTGTGTGTGTGTGTGTGTGTGTTGTCGGTGTGTGTGTGTTGTCGGTGTGTGTGTGTGTGTGTTGTCGGTGTGTGTGTGTGTGTTGTCGGTGTGTGTGTGTGTGTGTTGTCGGTGTGTGTGTGTGTTGTCGGTGTGTGTGTGTGTGTGTGTGTTGTCGGTGTGTGTGTGTGTGTGTGTGTTGTCGGTGTGTGTGTGTGTGTGTGTTGTCGGTGTGTGTGTGTGTGTGTTGTCGGTGTGTTGTGGTGTGTGTGTGTGTGTGGTCGGTGTGTGTGTGTGTGTGTTGTCGGTGTGTGTGTGTGTGTTGTCGGTGTGTGTGTGTGTGTGTGTGTGTGTTGTCGGTGTGTGTGTGTGTTGTGTGTGTGTGTGTTGTCGGTGTGTGTGTGTGTTGTCGGTGTGTGTGTGTGTGTGTTGTCGGTGTGTGTGTGTGTGTGTGTTGTCGGTGTGTGTGTGGTGTGTGTGTGTGTTGTCGGTGTGTGTGTGTGTGTGTGTTGTCGTGTGTGTGTGTGTGTTGTCGGTGTGTGTGTGTGTTGTCGGTGTGTGTGTGTGTGTTGTCGGTGTGTGTGTGTGTGTGTTGTCGGTGTGTGTGTGTGTGTGTTGTCGGTGTGTGTGTGTGTGTGTGTCGGTGTGTGTGTGTGTGTGTTGTCGGTGTGTGTGTGTGTGTGTGTGTGTGTTGTCGGTGTGTGTGTGTGTGTTGTCGGTGTGTGTGTGTGTGTGTGTTGTCGGTGTGTGTGTGTGTGTTGTCGGTGTGTGTGTGTGTGTGTGTGTGTGTGTGTTGTCGGTGTGTGTGTGTGTGTTGTCGGTGTGTGTGTGTGTGTTGTCGGTGTGTGTGTGTGTGTGTCGTGTGTGTGTGTGTGTGTTGTCAGTGTGTGTGTGTGTGTGTTGTCGGTGTGTGTGTGTGTTGTCGGTGTGTGTGTGTGTGTGTTGTCGGTGTGTGTGTGTGTGTGTGTGTTGTCGGTGTGTGTGTGTGTGTTGTCGGTGTGTGTGTGTGTGTGTGTTGTCGGTGTGTGTGTGTGTGTCTTGTCGGTGTGTGTGTGTGTGTGTTGTCGGTGTGTGTGTGTGTGTGTGTTGTCGGTGTGTGTGTGTGTGTTGTCGTGTGTGTGTGTGTGTGTGTCGTGTGTGTGTGTGTTGTGGTGTGTGTGTGTGTGTGTCGGTGTGTGTGTGTGTTGTCGGTGTGTGTGTGTGTGTGTGTTGTCGGTGTGTGTGTGTGTGTGTGTTGTCGGTGTGTGTGTGTGTGTGTTGTCGGTGTGTGTGTGTGTGTTGTCGGTGTGTGTGTGTGTGTTGTGGTGTGTTGTGTGTGTGTGTGTGTGTGGTGTGTGTGTGTGTGTGTGTTGTCGGTGTGTGTGTGTGTGTGTGTTGTCGGTGTGTGTGTGTGTGTGTTGTCGGTGTGTGTGTGTGTGTGTGTGTGTGTGTGTCGGTGTGTGTTTGTTGTCGGTGTGTGTGTGTGTGTGTTGTCGGTGTGTGTGTGTGTGTGTGTGTCGGTGTGTGTGTGTGTTGTCGGTGTGTGTGTGTGTGTTGTCAGTGTGTGTGTGTGTGTTGTCGGTGTGTGTGTGTGTGTGTGTGTGTGTGTGTGTGTGTTGTCGGTGTGTGTGTGTGTGTGTGTGTTGTGTGTGTGTGTGTGTGTGTTGTCAGTGTGTGTGTGTGTGTTGTCGGTGTGTGTGTGTGTTGTCGGTGTGTGTGTGTGTGTGTGTGTTGTCGGTGTGTGTGTGTGTTGTCGGTGTGTGTGTGTGTGTGTTGTCGGTGTGTGTGTGTGTGCGGTGTGTGTGTGTGTGTGTGTGTGTGTGTGTGTTGTCGGTGTGTGTGTGTGTGTGTGTTGTCGGTGTGTGTGTGTGTGTTGTCGGTGTGTGTGTGTGTGTGTGTTGTCGGTGTGTGTGTGTGTGTGTTGTCGGTGTGTGTGTGTGTTGTGTGTGTGTGTGTTGTCGGTGTGTGTGTGTGTGTGTTGTCGGTGTGTGTGTGTGTGTGTGTTGTCGGTGTGTGTGTGTGTGTGTTGTCGGTGTGTGTGTGTGTTGTCGTTGTGTGTGTGTGTGTTGTCGGTGTGTGTGTGTGTGTTGTCGGTGTGTGTGTGTGTGTGTGTTGTCGGTGTGTGTGTGTGTGTGTTGTCGGTGTGTGTGTGTGTGTGTGTGTGTGTGTTGTCGGTGTGTGTGTGTGTGTGTGTGTGTGTGTGTTGTAGTGTGTGTGTGTGTGTGTTGTCGGTGTGTGTGTGTGTTTGTGTTGTCGGTGTGTGTGTGTGTGTGTGTTGTCGGTGTGTGTGTGTGTGTTGTCGGTGTGTGTGTGTGTGTGTGTGTGTGTTGTCGGTGTGTGTGTGTGTTGTGTGTGTGTGTGTTGTCGGTGTGTGTGTGTGTTGTCGGTGTGTGTGTGTGTGTGTGTTGTCGGTGTGTGTGTGTGTGTTGTCGGTGTGTGTGTGTGTGTTGTTGGTGTGTGTGTGTGTGTGTGTTGTCAGTGTGTGTGTGTTGTCGGTGCGTGTGTGTGTGTGTGTTGTCGGTGTGTGTGTGTGTGTGTTGTCGGTGTGTGTGTGTGTGTGTGTGTGTTGTCGGTGTGTGTGTGTGTGTGTGTTGTCGGTGTGTGTGTGTTGTCGGTGTGTGTGTGTGTGTGTTGTCGGTGTGTTGTCGGTGTGTGTGTGTGTGTTGTCGGTGTGTGTGTGTGTGTGTTGTCGGTGTGTGTGTGTGTGTGTTGTCGGTGTGTGTGTGTGTGTGTTGTCGGTGTGTGTGTGTGTGTGTGTGTGTGTTGTCGGTGTGTGTGTGTGTGTGTGTGTTGTCGGTGTGTGTGTGTGTGTGTTGTGTGTGTGTTGTCAGTGTGTGTGTGTGTGTGTTGTCGGTGTGTGTGTGTGTGTGTTGTCGGTGTGTGTGTGTTGTCGGTGTGTGTGTGTGTGTGTGTGTGTTGTCGGTGTGTGTGTGTGTTGTCGGTGTGTGTGTGTGTGTGTGTTGTCGGTGTGTGTGTGTGTGTGTTGTCGGTGTGTGTGTGTGTGTGTGTGTTGTCGGTGTGTGTGTGTGTGTGTGTGTTGTCGGTGTGTGTGTGTGTGTTGTGTGTGTGTTGTCAGTGTGTGTGTGTGTGTGTTGTCGGTGTGTGTGTGTGTGTGTGTGTGTTGTCGGTGTGTGTGTGTTGTCGGTGTGTGTGTGTGTGTGTTGTCGGTGTGTGTGTGTGTGTTGTCGGTGTGTGTGTGTGTGTGTTGTCGGTGTGTGTGTGTGTTGTCGTTGTGTGTGTGTGTGTGTGTTGTCGGTGTGTGTGTGTGTGTTGTCGGTGTGTGTGTGTGTGTGTGTGTGTGTTGTCGGTGTGTGTGTGTGTGTGTTGTCGGTGTGTGTGTGTGTGTGTGTGTGTGTGTGTGTGTTGTCGGTGTGTGTGTGTGTTGTGTGTGTGTGTGTTGTAATGTGTGTGTGTGTGTTGTCGGTGTGTGTGTGTGTTTGTGTTGTCGGTGTGTGTGTGTGTGTGTGTTGTCGGTGTGTGTGTGTGTGTTGTCGGTGTGTGTGTGTGTGTGTGTGTGTGTGTTGTCGGTGTGTGTGTGTGTTGTGTGTGTGTGTGTTGTCGGTGTGTGTGTGTGTTGTCGGTGTGTGTGTGTGTTTGTGTTGTCGGTGTTTGTGTGTGTGTGTGTTGTCGGTGTGTGTGTGTGTGTTGTCGGTGTGTGTGTGTGTGTTGTCGGTGTGTGTGTGTGTGTTGTCGGTGTGTGTGTGTGTGTGTGTGTGTTGTCGGTGTGTGTGTGTGTGTGTGTTGTCGGTGTGTGTGTGTTGTCGGTGTGTGTGTGTGTGTGTTGTCGGTGTGTTGTCGGTGTGTGTGTGTGTGTTGTCGGTGTGTGTGTGTGTGTGTTGTCGGTGTGTGTGTGTGTGTTGTCGGTGTGTGTGTGTGTGTGTTGTCGGTGTGTGTGTGTGTGTGTGTGTTGTCGGTGTGTGTGTGTGTGTGTGTGTTGTCGGTGTGTGTGTGTGTGTGTTGTGTGTGTGTTGTCAGTGTGTGTGTGTGTGTGTTGTCGGTGTGTGTGTGTGTGTGTTGTCGGTGTGTGTGTGTTGTCGGTGTGTGTGTGTGTGTGTGTGTGTTGTCGGTGTGTGTGTGTGTTGTCGGTGTGTGTGTGTGTGTGTGTTGTCGGTGTGTGTGTGTGTGTGTGTTGTCGGTGTGTGTGTGTGTGTGTGTGTGTGTGTGTGTGTGTGTGTGTGTTGTCGGTGTGTGTGTGTGTGTTGTGTGTGTGTTGTCAGTGTGTGTGTGTGTGTGTTGTCGGTGTGTGTGTGTGTGTGTGTGTGTGTTGTCGGTGTGTGTGTGTTGTCGGTGTGTGTGTGTGTGTGTTGTCGGTGTGTGTGTGTGTGTTGTCGGTGTGTGTGTGTTGTCGGTGTGTGTGTGTGTGTGTGTGTTGTCGGTGTGTGTGTGTGTTGTCGGTGTGTGTGTGTGTGTGTGTTGTCGGTGTGTGTGTGTGTGTGTGTGTTGTCGGTGTGTGTGTGTGTGTGTGTGTGTTGTCGGTGTGTGTGTGTGTGTGTGTTGTCGGTGTGTGTGTGTGTGTTGTGTGTGTGTTGTCAGTGTGTGTGTGTGTTGTCGGTGTGTGTGTGTGTGTGTGTTGTCGGTGTGTGTGTGTGTGTGTTGTCGGTGTGTGTGTGTGTGTGTTGTCGGTGTGTGTGTGTGTGTGGTCTGTGTGTGTGTGTGTTGTGTGTGTGTGTGTGTTGTCGGTGTGTGTGTGTGTGTGTTGTCGGTGTGTGTGTGTGTGTGTCTTGTCGGTGTGTTTGTGTTGTCGTTGTGTGTGTGTGTGTGTGTGGTAGGTGTGTGTGTGTGTTGTCGGTGTGTGTGTGTGTGTGTGTGTGTTGTCGGTGTGTGTGTGTGTGTTGTCGGTGTGTGTGTGTGTGTTGTCGGTGTGTGTGTGTGTGTTGTTGGTGTGTGTGTGTGTGTGTGTGTGTTGTCGGTGTGTGTGTGTGTTGTTGGTGTGTGTGTGTGTGTGTTGTCGGTGTGTGTGTGTGTGTTGTCGGTGTGTGTGTGTGTGTTGTCGGTGTGTGTGTGTGTGTCTGTTGTCGGTGTGTGTGTGTTGTCGGTGTGTGTGTGTGTTGTCGGTGTGTGTGTGTGTTTGTGTTGTCGGTGTGTGTGTGTGTGTGTGTTGTCGGTGTGTGTGTGTGTGTTGTCGGTGTGTGTGTGTGTGTGTGTGTGTGTTGTCGGTGTGTGTGTGTGTTGTGTGTGTGTGTGTTGTCGGTGTGTGTGTGTGTTGTCGGTGTGTGTGTGTGTTTGTGTTGTCGGTGTGTGTGTGTGTGTGTGTTGTCGGTGTGTGTGTGTGTGTTGTCGGTGTGTGTGTGTGTGTTGTCGGTGTGTGTGTGTGTGTTGTTGGTGTGTGTGTGTGTGTGTGTTGTCAGTGTGTGTGTGTTGTCGGTGCGTGTGTGTGTGTGTGTTGTCGGTGTGTGTGTGTGTGTGTTGTCGGTGTGTGTGTGTGTGTGTGTGTGTTGTCGGTGTGTGTGTGTGTGTGTGTTGTCGGTGTGTGTGTGTTGTCGGTGTGTGTGTGTGTGTTGTCGGTGTGTTGTCGGTGTGTGTGTGTGTGTTGTCGGTGTGTGTGTGTGTGTGTTGTCGGTGTGTGTGTGTGTGTTGTCGGTGTGTGTGTGTGTGTGTTGTCGGTGTGTGTGTGTGTGTGTGTGTTGTCGGTGTGTGTGTGTGTGTGTGTGTTGTCGGTGTGTGTGTGTGTGTGTTGTGTGTGTGTTGTCAGTGTGTGTGTGTGTGTGTTGTCGGTGTGTGTGTGTGTGTGTTGTCGGTGTGTGTGTGTTGTCGGTGTGTGTGTGTGTGTGTGTGTTGTCGGTGTGTGTGTGTGTTGTCGGTGTGTGTGTGTGTGTGTGTTGTCGGTGTGTGTGTGTGTGTGTGTGTTGTCGGTGTGTGTGTGTGTGTGTGTGTTGTCGGTGTGTGTGTGTGTGTGTGTTGTCGGTGTGTGTGTGTGTGTTGTGTGTGTGTTGTCAGTGTGTGTGTGTGTTGTCGGTGTGTGTGTGTGTGTGTGTTGTCGGTGTGTGTGTGTGTGTGTTGTCGGTGTGTGTGTGTGTGTGTTGTCGGTGTGTGTGTGTGTGTTGTCTGTGTGTGTGTGTGTTGTCGGTGTGTGTGTGTGTGTGTGTTGTCGGTGTGTGTGTGTGTGTGTTGTCGGTGTGTGTGTGTGTGTGTTGTCGGTGTGTGTGTGTGTGTGTGTTGTCGGTGTGTGTGTGTGTGTGTGTGTGTTGTCGGTGTGTGTGTGTGTGTGTGTTGTCGGTGTGTGTGTGTTGTCGGTGCGTGTGTGTGCGTGTTGTCGGTGTGTGTGTGTGTTGTCGGTGTGTGTGTGTGTGTGTTGTCGGTGTGTGTGTGTGTTGTGTGTGTGTGTGTGTTGTCGGTGTGTGTGTGTGTGTGTTGTCGGTGTGTGTGTGTGTGTGTCTTGTCGGTGTGTTTGTGTTGTCGTTGTGTGTGTGTGTGTGTGTGGTAGGTGTGTGTGTGTGTTGTCGGTGTGTGTGTGTGTGTGTGTGTGTTGTCGGTGTGTGTGTGTGTGTTGTCGGTGTGTGTGTGTGTGTTGTCGGTGTGTGTGTGTGTGTTGTTGGTGTGTGTGTGTGTGTGTGTGTGTTGTCGGTGTGTGTGTGTGTGTGTGTTGTCGGTGTGTGTGTGTGTGTTGTCGGTGTGTGTGTGTGTGTTGTCGGTGTGTGTGTGTGTGTTGTTGGTGTGTGTGTGTGTGTGTGTTGTCAGTGTGTGTGTGTTGTCGGTGCGTGTGTGTGTGTGTGTTGTCGGTGTGTGTGTGTGTGTGTTGTCGGTGTGTGTGTGTGTGTGTGTGTGTTGTCGGTGTGTGTGTGTGTGTGTGTTGTCGGTGTGTGTGTGTTGTCGGTGTGTGTGTGTGTGTTGTCGGTGTGTTGTCGGTGTGTGTGTGTGTGTTGTCGGTGTGTGTGTGTGTGTGTTGTCGGTGTGTGTGTGTGTGTTGTCGGTGTGTGTGTGTGTGTGTTGTCGGTGTGTGTGTGTGTGTGTGTGTTGTCGGTGTGTGTGTGTGTGTGTGTGTTGTCGGTGTGTGTGTGTGTGTGTTGTGTGTGTGTTGTCAGTGTGTGTGTGTGTGTGTTGTCGGTGTGTGTGTGTGTGTGTTGTCGGTGTGTGTGTGTTGTCGGTGTGTGTGTGTGTGTGTGTGTTGTCGGTGTGTGTGTGTGTTGTCGGTGTGTGTGTGTGTGTGTGTTGTCGGTGTGTGTGTGTGTGTGTGTGTTGTCGGTGTGTGTGTGTGTGTGTGTGTTGTCGGTGTGTGTGTGTGTGTGTGTTGTCGGTGTGTGTGTGTGTGTTGTGTGTGTGTTGTCAGTGTGTGTGTGTGTGTGTTGTCGGTGTGTGTGTGTGTGTGTGTGTGTTGTCGGTGTGTGTGTGTTGTCGGTGTGTGTGTGTGTGTGTTGTCGGTGTGTGTGTGTGTGTTGTCGGTGTGTGTGTGTGTGTTGTCGGTGTGTGTGTGTGTTGTCGGTGTGTGTGTGTGTGTGTGTGTGTTGTCGGTGTGTGTGTGTGTGTGTGTGTTGTCGGTGTGTGTGTGTGTGTGTGTTGTCGGTGTGTGTGTGTGTGTGTTGTCGGTGTGTTGTAGGTGTGTGTGTGTGTGTGTGTGTGGTCGGTGTGTGGTCGGTGTGTTGTCGGTGTGTTGTCGGTGTGTGTGTGTGTGTGTGTTGTCGGTGTGTGTGTGTGTGTGTTTGTGTTGTCGGTGTGTGTGTGTGTGTGTGTTGTCGGTGTGTGTGTGTGTGTGTGTTGTCGGTGTGTGTGTGTGTGTGTTGTCGGTGTGTGTGTGTGTGTGTTGTCGGTGTGTGTGTGTGTGTTGTCTGTGTGTGTGTGTGTGTTGTCGGTGTGTGTGTGTGTGTGTGTTGTCGGTGTGTGTGTGTGTGTGTTGTCGGTGTGTGTGTGTGTGTGTTGTCGGTGTGTGTGTGTGTGTGTGTTGTCGGTGTGTGTGTGTGTGTGTGTGTGTTGTCGGTGTGTGTGTGTGTGTGTGTTGTCGGTGTGTGTGTGTTGTCGGTGCGTGTGTGTGCGTGTTGTCGGTGTGTGTGTGTGTTGTCGGTGTGTGTGTGTGTGTGTTGTCGGTGTGTGTGTGTGTGTGTGTTGTCGGTGTGTGTGTGTGTTGTGTGTGTGTGTGTGTTGTCGGTGTGTGTGTGTGTGTGTTGTCGGTGTGTGTGTGTGTGTGTCTTGTCGGTGTGTTTGTGTTGTCGTTGTGTGTGTGTGTGTGTGTGGTAGGTGTGTGTGTGTGTTGTCGGTGTGTGTGTGTGTGTGTGTGTTGTCGGTGTGTGTGTGTGTGTTGTCGGTGTGTGTGTGTGTGTTGTCGGTGTGTGTGTGTGTGTTGTTGGTGTGTGTGTGTGTGTGTGTGTGTTGTCGGTGTGTGTGTGTGTTGTTGGTGTGTGTGTGTGTGTGTTGTCGGTGTGTGTGTGTGTGTTGTCGGTGTGTGTGTGTGTGTTGTCGGTGTGTGTGTGTGTCTGTTGTCGGTGTGTGTGTGTTGTCGGTGTGTGTGTGTGTTGTCGGTGTGTGTGTGTGTGTTGTCGGTGTGTGTGTGTGTGTTGTCAGTGTGTGTGTGTGTGTTGTCGGTGTGTGTGTGTGTGTTGTCGGTGTGTGTGTGTGTCTGTGTTGTCGGTGTGTGTGTGTGTGTTGTCGGTGTGTGTGTGTGTGTGTTGTCGGTGTGTGTGTGTGTGTGTGTGTGTGTGTGTTGTCGGTGTGTGTGTGTGTTGTGTGTGTGTGTGTTGTAAATGTGTGTGTGTGTGTGTTGTCGGTGTGTGTGTGTGTTTGTGTTGTCGGTGTGTGTGTGTGTGTGTGTTGTCGGTGTGTGTGTGTGTGTTGTCGGTGTGTGTGTGTGTGTGTGTGTGTGTTGTCGGTGTGTGTGTGTGTTGTGTGTGTGTGTGTTGTCGGTGTGTGTGTGTGTTGTCGGTGTGTGTGTGTGTTTGTGTTGTCGGTGTGTGTGTGTGTGTGTGTTGTCGGTGTGTGTGTGTGTGTTGTTGGTGTGTGTGTGTGTGTTGTCGGTGTGTGTGTGTGTGTTGTTGGTGTGTGTGTGTGTGTGTGTTGTCAGTGTGTGTGTGTTGTCGGTGCGTGTGTGTGTGTGTGTTGTCGGTGTGTGTGTGTGTGTGTTGTCGGTGTGTGTGTGTGTGTGTGTGTGTTGTCGGTGTGTGTGTGTGTGTGTGTTGTCGGTGTGTGTGTGTTGTCGGTGTGTGTGTGTGTGTGTTGTCGGTGTGTTGTCGGTGTGTGTGTGTGTGTTGTCGGTGTGTGTGTGTGTGTGTTGTCGGTGTGTGTGTGTGTGTTGTCGGTGTGTGTGTGTGTGTGTTGTCGGTGTGTGTGTGTGTGTGTGTGTGTTGTCGGTGTGTGTGTGTGTGTGTGTTGTCGGTGTGTGTGTGTGTTGTGTGTGTGTTGTCAGTGTGTGTGTGTGTGTGTGTTGTCGGTGTGTGTGTGTGTGTGTTGTCGGTGTGTGTGTGTTGTCGGTGTGTGTGTGTGTGTGTGTGTGTTGTCGGTGTGTTCTTGTGTTGTCGGTGTGTGTGTGTGTGTGTGTTGTCGGTGTGTGTGTGTGTGTGTTGTCGGTGTGTGTGTGTGTGTGTGTGTTGTCGGTGTGTGTGTGTGTGTGTGTGTTGTCGGTGTGTGTGTGTGTGTTGTGTGTGTGTTGTCAGTGTGTGTGTGTGTGTGTTGTCGGTGTGTGTGTGTGTGTGTGTGTGTTGTCGGTGTGTGTGTGTTGTCGGTGTGTGTGTGTGTGTGTTGTCGGTGTGTGTGTGTGTGTTGTCGGTGTGTGTGTGTGTGTGTTGTCGGTGTGTGTGTGTGTTGTCGTTGTGTGTGTGTGTGTGTGTTGTCGGTGTGTGTGTGTGTGTTGTCGGTGTGTGTGTGTGTGTGTGTTGTCGGTGTGTGTGTGTGTGTGTTGTCGGTGTGTGTGTGTGTGTGTGTGTGTGTGTGTTGTCGGTGTGTGTGTGTGTTGTGTGTGTGTGTGTTGTAAATGTGTGTGTGTGTGTGTTGTCGGTGTGTGTGTGTGTTTGTGTTGTCGGTGTGTGTGTGTGTGTGTGTTGTCGGTGTGTGTGTGTGTGTTGTCGGTGTGTGTGTGTGTGTGTGTGTGTGTTGTCGGTGTGTGTGTGTGTTGTGTGTGTGTGTGTGTTGTCGGTGTGTGTGTGTTGTCGGTGTGTGTGTGTGTTTGTGTTGTCGATGTGTGTGTGTGTGTGTGTTGTCGGTGTGTGTGTGTGTGTTGTCGGTGTGTGTGTGTGTGTTGTCGGTGTGTGTGTGTGTGTTGTTGGTGTGTGTGTGTGTGTGTGTTGTCAGTGTGTGTGTGTTGTCGGTGTGTTGTCGGTGTGTGTGTGTGTGTTGTCGGTGTGTGTGTGTGTGTGTTGTCGGTGTGTGTGTGTGTGTTGTCGGTGTGTGTGTGTGTGTGTGTGTTGTCGGTGTGTGTGTGTGTTGTCGGTGTGTGTGTGTGTGTGTGTTGTCGGTGTGTGTGTGTGTGTGTGTGTGTGTTGTCGGTGTGTGTGTGTGTTGTCGGTGTGTGTGTGTGTGTGTGTTGTCGGTGTGTGTGTGTGTGTGTGTGTTGTCGGTGTGTGTGTGTGTGTGTGTGTTGTAGGTGTGTGTGTGTGTGTGTGTGTTGTCGGTGTGTGTGTGTGTGTTGTGTGTGTGTTGTCAGTGTGTGTGTGTGTGTGTTGTCGGTGTGTGTGTGTGTGTGTTGTCGGTGTGTGTGTGTGTGTTGTCTGTGTGTGTGTGTGTTGTCGGTGTGTGTGTGTGTGTGTGTTGTCGGTGTGTGTGTGTGTGTGTTGTCGGTGTGTGTGTGTGTGTGTTGTCGGTGTGTGTGTGTGTGTGTGTTGTCGGTGTGTGTGTGTGTGTTGTCGGTGTGTGTGTGTGTGTTGTTGGTGTGTGTGTGTGTGTGTGTGTGTTGTCGGTGTGTGTGTGTGTGTGTGTTGTCGGTGTGTGTGTGTGTGTGTTGTCGGTGTGTGTGTGTGTGTGTCTTGTCGGTGTGTTTGTGTTGTCGTTGTGTGTGTGTGTGTGTGTGGTAGGTGTGTGTGTGTGTTGTCGGTGTGTGTGTGTGTGTGTGTGTTGTCGGTGTGTGTGTGTGTGTTGTCGGTGTGTGTGTGTGTGTTGTCGGTGTGTGTGTGTGTGTTGTTGGTGTGTGTGTGTGTGTGTGTGTGTTGTCGGTGTGTGTGTGTGTTGTTGGTGTGTGTGTGTGTGTGTTGTCGGTGTGTGTGTGTGTGTTGTCGGTGTGTGTGTGTGTGTTGTCGGTGTGTGTGTGTGTGTGTTGTCGGTGTGTTGTCGGTGTGTGTGTGTGTGTTGTCGGTGTGTGTGTGTGTGTGTTGTCGGTGTGTGTGTGTGTGTTGTCGGTGTGTGTGTGTGTGTGTTGTCGGTGTGTGTGTGTGTGTGTGTGTGTTGTCGGTGTGTGTGTGTGTGTGTGTGTTGTCGGTGTGTGTGTGTGTTGTGTGTGTGTTGTCAGTGTGTGTGTGTGTGTGTGTTGTCGGTGTGTGTGTGTGTGTGTTGTCGGTGTGTGTGTGTTGTCGGTGTGTGTGTGTGTGTGTGTGTGTTGTCGGTGTGTTCTTGTGTTGTCGGTGTGTGTGTGTGTGTGTGTTGTCGGTGTGTGTGTGTGTGTGTTGTCGGTGTGTGTGTGTGTGTGTGTGTTGTCGGTGTGTGTGTGTGTGTGTGTGTTGTCGGTGTGTGTGTGTGTGTTGTGTGTGTGTTGTCAGTGTGTGTGTGTGTGTGTGTGTTGTCGGTGTGTGTGTGTGTGTGTGTGTGTTGTCGGTGTGTGTGTGTTGTCGGTGTGTGTGTGTGTGTGTTGTCGGTGTGTGTGTGTGTGTTGTCGGTGTGTGTGTGTGTGTGTTGTCGGTGTGTGTGTGTGTTGTCGTTGTGTGTGTGTGTGTGTGTTGTCGGTGTGTGTGTGTGTGTTGTCGGTGTGTGTGTGTGTGTGTGTTGTCGGTGTGTGTGTGTGTGTGTTGTCGGTGTGTGTGTGTGTGTTGTGTGTGTGTGTGTGTTGTCGGTGTGTGTGTGTGTTGTGTGTGTGTGTGTTGTAAATGTGTGTGTGTGTGTGTTGTCGGTGTGTGTGTGTGTTTGTGTTGTCGGTGTGTGTGTGTGTGTGTGTTGTCGGTGTGTGTGTGTGTGTTGTCGGTGTGTGTGTGTGTGTGTGTGTGTGTTGTCGGTGTGTGTGTGTGTTGTGTGTGTGTGTGTTGTCGGTGTGTGTGTGTGTTGTCGGTGTGTGTGTGTGTTTGTGTTGTCGATGTGTGTGTGTGTGTGTGTTGTCGGTGTGTGTGTGTGTGTTGTCGGTGTGTGTGTGTGTGTTGTCGGTGTGTGTGTGTGTGTTGTTGGTGTGTGTGTGTGTGTGTGTTGTCAGTGTGTGTGTGTTGTCGGTGCGTGTGTGTGTGTGTGTTGTCGGTGTGTGTGTGTGTGTGTTGTCGGTGTGTGTGTGTGTGTGTGTGTGTTGTCGGTGTGTGTGTGTGTGTGTGTTGTCGGTGTGTGTGTGTTGTCGGTGTGTGTGTGTGTGTGTTGTCGGTGTGTTGTCGGTGTGTGTGTGTGTGTTGTCGGTGTGTGTGTGTGTGTGTTGTCGGTGTGTGTGTGTGTGTTGTCGGTGTGTGTGTGTGTGTGTTGTCGGTGTGTGTGTGTGTGTGTGTGTGTTGTCGGTGTGTGTGTGTGTGTGTGTGTTGTCGGTGTGTGTGTGTGTTGTGTGTGTGTTGTCAGTGTGTGTGTGTGTGTGTTGTCGGTGTGTGTGTGTGTGTGTTGTCGGTGTGTGTGTGTTGTCGGTGTGTGTGTGTGTGTGTGTGTGTTGTCGGTGTGTTCTTGTGTTGTCGGTGTGTGTGTGTGTGTGTGTTGTCGGTGTGTGTGTGTGTGTGTTGTCGGTGTGTGTGTGTGTGTGTGTGTTGTCGGTGTGTGTGTGTGTGTGTGTGTTGTCGGTGTGTGTGTGTGTGTTGTGTGTGTGTTGTCAGTGTGTGTGTGTGTGTGTTGTCGGTGTGTGTGTGTGTGTGTGTTGTCGGTGTGTGTGTGTTGTCGGTGTGTGTGTGTGTGTGTTGTCGGTGTGTGTGTGTGTGTTGTCGGTGTGTGTGTGTGTGTGTGTTGTCGGTGTGTGTGTGTGTTGTCGTTGTGTGTGTGTGTGTGTGTTGTCGGTGTGTGTGTGTGTGTTGTCGGTGTGTGTGTGTGTGTGTGTTGTCGGTGTGTGTGTGTGTGTGTTGTCGGTGTGTGTGTGTGTGTGTGTGTGTGTGTGTGTGTGTTGTCGGTGTGTGTGTGTGTTGTGTGTGTGTGTGTTGTAATGTGTGTGTGTGTGTGTTGTCGGTGTGTGTGTGTGTTTGTGTTGTCGGTGTGTGTGTGTGTGTGTGTTGTCGGTGTGTGTGTGTGTGTTGTCGGTGTGTGTGTGTGTGTGTGTGTGTGTTGTCGGTGTGTGTGTGTGTTGTGTGTGTGTGTGTTGTCGGTGTGTGTGTGTGTTGTCGGTGTGTGTGTGTGTTTGTGTTGTCGATGTGTGTATGTGTGTGTTGTCGGTGTGTGTGTGTGTGTTGTCGGTGTGTGTGTGTGTGTTGTCGGTGTGTGTGTGTGTGTTGTTGGTGTGTGTGTGTGTGTGTGTTGTCAGTGTGTGTGTGTTGTCGGTGCGTGTGTGTGTGTGTGTTGTCGGTGTGTGTGTGTGTGTGTTGTCGGTGTGTGTGTGTGTGTGTGTGTGTTGTCGGTGTGTGTGTGTGTGTGTGTTGTCGGTGTGTGTGTGTTGTCGGTGTGTGTGTGTGTGTGTTGTCGGTGTGTTGTCGGTGTGTGTGTGTGTGTTGTCGGTGTGTGTGTGTGTGTGTTGTCGGTGTGTGTGTGTGTGTTGTCGGTGTGTGTGTGTGTGTGTGTGTTGTCGGTGTGTGTGTGTGTTGTCGGTGTGTGTGTGTGTGTGTGTTGTCGGTGTGTGTGTGTGTGTGTGTGTTGTCGGTGTGTGTGTGTGTGTGTGTGTTGTCGGTGTGTGTGTGTGTGTGTGTGTTGTCGGTGTGTGTGTGTGTGTTGTGTGTGTGTTGTCAGTGTGTGTGTGTGTGTGTTGTCGGTGTGTGTGTGTGTGTGTGTGTTGTCGGTGTGTGTGTGTTGTCGGTGTGTGTGTGTGTGTGTTGTCGGTGTGTGTGTGTGTGTTGTCGGTGTGTGTGTGTGTGTTGTCGGTGTGTGTGTGTGTTGTCGGTGTGTGTGTGTGTGTGTGTTGTCGGTGTGTGTGTGTGTGTTGTCCGTGTGTTGTAGGTGTGTGTGTGTGTGTGTGTGTGGTCGGTGTGTGGTCGGTGTGTTGTCGGTGTGTTGTCGGTGTGTGTGTGTGTGTGTGTTGTCGGTGTGTGTGTGTGTGTGTTTGTGTTGTCGGTGTGTGTGTGTGTGTTGTCGGTGTGTGTGTGTGTGTGTGTGTTGTCGGTGTGTGTGTGTGTGTGTTGTCGGTGTGTGTGTGTGTGTGTTGTCGGTGTGTGTGTGTGTGTTGTCTGTGTGTGTGTGTGTGTTGTCGGTGTGTGTGTGTGTGTGTGTTGTCGGTGTGTGTGTGTGTGTGTTGTCGGTGTGTGTGTGTGTGTGTTGTCGGTGTGTGTGTGTGTGTGTGTTGTCGGTGTGTGTGTGTGTGTGTGTGTGTGTTGTCGGTGTGTGTGTGTGTGTGTGTTGTCGGTGTGTGTGTGTTGTCGGTGCGTGTGTGTGCGTGTTGTCGGTGTGTGTGTTGTCGGTGTGTGTGTGTGTGTGTTGTCGGTGTGTGTGTGTGTGTGTGTTGTCGGTGTGTGTGTGTGTTGTGTGTGTGTGTGTTGTCGGTGTGTGTGTGTGTTGTCGGTGTGTGTGTGTGTGTGTCTTGTCGGTGTGTTTGTGTTGTCGTTGTGTGTGTGTGTGTGTGTGGTAGGTGTGTGTGTGTGTTGTCGGTGTGTGTGTGTGTGTGTGTGTTGTCGGTGTGTGTGTGTGTGTTGTCGGTGTGTGTGTGTGTGTTGTCGGTGTGTGTGTGTGTGTTGTTGGTGTGTGTGTGTGTGTGTGTGTGTTGTCGGTGTGTGTGTGTGTTGTTGGTGTGTGTGTGTGTGTGTTGTCGGTGTGTGTGTGTGTGTTGTCGGTGTGTGTGTGTGTGTGTGTTGTCGGTGTGTGTGTGTGTCTGTTGTCGGTGTGTGTGTGTTGTCGGTGTGTGTGTGTGTTGTCGGTGTGTGTGTGTGTGTGTTGTCGGTGTGTGTGTGTGTGTTGTCAGTGTGTGTGTGTGTGTTGTCGGTGTGTGTGTGTTGTCGGTGTGTGTGTGTGTCTGTGTTGTCGGTGTGTGTGTGTGTGTGTTGTCGGTGTGTGTGTGTGTGTGTTGTCGGTGTGTGTGAGTGTGTTGCTGGTGTGTGTGTGTGTGTGTTGTCGGTGTGTGTGTGTGTGTTGTCGGTGTGTGTGTGTGTGTTGTCGGTGTGTGTGTGTGTGTGTTGTCGGTGTGTGTGTGTGTGTGTGTTGTCAGTGTGTGTGTGTGTGTTGTCGGTGTGTGTGTGTGTGTGTTGTCGGTGTGTGTGTGTGTGTTGTCGGTGTGTGTGTGTGTGTGTGTGTGTTGTCGGTGTGTGTGTGTGTGTGTGTGTTGTCGGTGTGTGTGTGTGTGTTGTCGGTGTGTGTGTGTGTGTTGTCGGTGTGTATGTGTGTGTGTGTTGTCGGTGTGTTGTCGGTGTGTGTGTGTGTGTGTGTGTTGTCGGTGTGTGTGTGTGTGTTGTCGGTGTGTTGTAGGTGTGTGTGTGTGTGTGTGTGGTCGGTGTGTGGTCGGTGTGTTGTCGGTGTGTTGTCGGTGTGTGTGTGTGTGTGTGTTGTCGGTGTGTGTGTGTGTGTGTTTGTGTTGTCGGTGTGTGTGTGTGTGTGTGTTGTCGGTGTGTGTGTGTGTGTTGTCGGTGTGTGTGTGTGTGTGTGTGTGTTGTCGGTGTGTGTGTGTGTTGTGTGTGTGTGTTGTCGGTGTGTGTGTGTGTTGTCGGTGTGTGTGTGTGTTTGTGTTGTCGGTGTGTGTGTGTGTGTGTGTTGTCGGTGTGTGTGTGTGTGTTGTCGGTGTGTGTGTGTGTGTTGTCGGTGTGTGTGTGTGTGTTGTTGGTGTGTGTGTGTGTGTGTGTTGTCAGTGTGTGTGTGTTGTCGGTGCGTGTGTGTGTGTGTGTTGTCGGTGTGTGTGTGTGTGTGTTGTCGGTGTGTGTGTGTGTGTGTGTGTGTTGTCGGTGTGTGTGTGTGTGTGTGTTGTCGGTGTGTGTGTGTTGTCGGTGTGTGTGTGTGTGTGTTGTCGGTGTGTTGTCGGTGTGTGTGTGTGTGTTGTCGGTGTGTGTGTGTGTGTGTTGTCGGTGTGTGTGTGTGTGTTGTCGGTGTGTGTGTGTGTGTGTTGTCGGTGTGTGTGTGTGTGTGTGTGTTGTCGGTGTGTGTGTGTGTGTGTTGTCGGTGTGTGTGTGTGTGTGTGTTGTCGGTGTGTGTGTGTGTGTGTTGTCGGTGTGTGTGTGTGTGTGTTGTCGGTGTGTGTGTGTTGTCGGTGTGTGTGTGTGTGTGTGTGTGTTGTCGGTGTGTGTGTGTGTTGTCGGTGTGTGTGTGTGTGTGTGTTGTCGGTGTGTGTGTGTGTGTGTTGTCGGTGTGTGTGTGTGTGTGTGTGTTGTCGGTGTGTGTGTGTGTGTGTGTGTTGTCGGTGTGTGTGTGTGTGTTGTGTGTGTGTTGTCAGTGTGTGTGTGTGTGTGTTGTCGGTGTGTGTGTGTGTGTGTGTTGTCGGTGTGTGTGTGTTGTCGGTGTGTGTGTGTGTGTGTTGTCGGTGTGTGTGTGTGTGTTGTCGGTGTGTGTGTGTGTGTGTTGTCGGTGTGTGTGTGTGTTGTCGTTGTGTGTGTGTGTGTGTGTTGTCGGTGTGTGTGTGTGTGTTGTCGGTGTGTGTGTGTGTGTGTGTTGTCGGTGTGTGTGTGTGTGTGTTGTCGGTGTGTGTGTGTGTGTGTGTGTGTGTGTGTGTTGTCGGTGTGTGTGTGTGTTGTGTGTGTGTGTGTTGTAAATGTGTGTGTGTGTGTGTTGTCGGTGTGTGTGTGTGTTTGTGTTGTCGGTGTGTGTGTGTGTGTGTGTTGTCGGTGTGTGTGTGTGTGTTGTCGGTGTGTGTGTGTGTGTGTGTGTGTGTTGTCGGTGTGTGTGTGTGTTGTGTGTGTGTGTGTTGTCGGTGTGTGTGTGTGTGTTGTCGGTGTGTGTGTGTGTTTGTGTTGTCGGTGTGTGTGTGTGTGTGTGTTGTCGGTGTGTGTGTGTGTGTTGTCGGTGTGTGTGTGTGTGTTGTCGGTGTGTGTGTGTGTG
>NW_027675520.1:40000-70000 GCF_965601325.2 Salmo salar | reverse complement strand
TGTGTGTGTTGTCGGTGTGTGTGTGTGTGTTGTCGGTGTGTGTGTGTGTGTTGTCGGTGTGTGTGTGTGTCTGTTGTCGGTGTGTGTGTGTTGTCGGTGTGTGTGTGTGTTGTCGGTGTGTGTGTGTGTGTGTTGTCGGTGTGTGTGTGTGTGTTGTCAGTGTGTGTGTGTGTGTTGTCGGTGTGTGTGTGTGTGTTGTCGGTGTGTGTGTGTGTCTGTGTTGTCGGTGTGTGTGTGTGTGTGTTGTCGGTGTGTGTGTGTGTTGTCGTTGTGTGTGAGTGTGTTGCTGGTGGTGTGTGTGTGTGTGTGTGTTGTCGGTGTGTGTGTGTGTGTTGTCGGTGTGTGTGTGTGTGTTGTCGGTGTGTGTGTGTGTGTGTTGTCGGTGTGTGTGTGTGTGTGTGTTGTCGGTGTGTGTGTGTGTGTGTTGTCGGTGTGTGTGTGTGTGTGTTGTCGGTGTGTGTGTGTGTGTTGTCGGTGTGTGTGTGTGTGTGTGTTGTCGGTGTGTGTGTGTGTGTTGTCGGTGTGTGTGTGTGTGTGTTGTCGGTGTGTGTGTGTGTTGTCGGTGTGTGTGAGTGTGTTGCTGGTGTGTGTGTGTGTGTGTGTGTTGTCGGTGTGTGTGTGTGTGTTGTCGGTGTGTGTGTGTGTGTTGTCGGTGTGTGTGTGTGTGTGTGTCGGTGTGTGTGTGTGTGTGTGTTGTCGGTGTGTGTGTGTGTGTGTTGTCGGTGTGTGTGTGTGTGTGTTGTCGGTGTGTGTGTGTGTGTTGTCGGTGTGTGTGTGTGTGTGTGTGTGTCGGTGTGTGTGTGTGTGTGTGTGTTGTCGGTGTGTGTGTGTGTGTTGTCGGTGTGTGTGTGTGTGTTGTCGGTGTGTATGTGTGTGTGTGTTGTCGGTGTGTTGTCGGTGTGTGTGTGTGTGTGTGTGTTGTCGGTGTGTGTGTGTGTGTTGTCGGTGTGTTGTAGGTGTGTGTGTGTGTGTGTGTGGTCGGTGTGTGGTCGGTGTGTTGTCGGTGTGTTGTCGGTGTGTGTGTGTGTGTGTGTTGTCGGTGTGTGTGTGTGTGTGTTTGTGTTGTCGGTGTGTGTGTGTGTGTGTGTTGTCGGTGTGTGTGTGTGTGTGTGTTGTCGGTGTGTGTGTGTGTGTGTTGTCGGTGTGTGTGTGTGTGTGTTGTCGGTGTGTGTGTGTGTGTTGTCTGTGTGTGTGTGTGTGTTGTCGGTGTGTGTTTGTGTGTGTTGTCGGTGTGTGTGTGTGTGTGTTGTCGGTGTGTGTGTGTGTGTTGTCGGTGTGTGTGTGTGTGTGTGTGTGTTGTCGGTGTGTGTGTGTGTGTGTGTGTGTTGTCGGTGTGTGTGTGTGTGTTGTCGGTGTGTGTGTGTTGTCGGTGCGTGTGTGTGTTGTCGGTGTGTGTGTGTGTTGTCGTGTGTGTGTGTTGTCGGTGTGTGTGTGTGTGTGTTGTCGGTGTGTGTGTGTTGTCGGTGTGTGTGTGTGTTGTCGGTGTGTGTGTGTGTGGTGGTGTGTGTGTCTGTGTGTGTGTGTGTGTGTGTGTGTGTGTGTGTGTGTGTTGTCGGTGGGTGTGTGTGTGTGTTGTCGGTGTGTGTGTGTGTTGTCTGTGTGTGTGTGTGTGTTGTCGGTGTGTGTGTGTGTGTGTGTTGTCGGTGTGTGTGTGTGTTGTGTGTGTGTGTGTGTTGTCGGTGTGTGTGTGTGTGTGTTGTCGGTGTGTGTGTGTGTGTGTCTTGTCGGTGTGTTTGTGTTGTCGTTGTGTGTGTGTGTGTGTGTGGTAGGTGTGTGTGTGTGTTGTCGGTGTGTGTGTGTGTGTGTGTGTGTGTTGTCGGTGTGTGTGTGTGTGTTGTCGGTGTGTGTGTGTGTGTTGTCGGTGTGTGTGTGTGTGTTGTTGGTGTGTGTGTGTGTGTGTGTGTGTTGTCGGTGTGTGTGTGTGTTGTTGGTGTGTGTGTGTGTGTGTTGTCGGTGTGTGTGTGTGTGTTGTCGGTGTGTGTGTGTGTGTTGTCGGTGTGTGTGTGTGTCTGTTGTCGGTGTGTGTGTGTTGTCGGTGTGTGTGTGTGTTGTCGGTGTGTGTGTGTGTGTGTTGTCGGTGTGTGTGTGTGTGTTGTCAGTGTGTGTGTGTGTGTTGTCGGTGTGTGTGTGTGTGTTGTCGGTGTGTGTGTGTGTCTGTGTTGTCGGTGTGTGTGTGTGTGTGTGTGTGTGTTGTCGGTGTGTGTGAGTGTGTTGCTGGTGTGTGTGTGTGTGTGTGTGTTGTCGGTGTGTGTGTGTGTGTTGTCGGTGTGTGTGTGTGTGTTGTCGGTGTGTGTGTGTGTGTGTTGTCGGTGTGTGTGTGTGTGTGTGTTGTCAGTGTGTGTGTGTGTGTGTGTTGTCGGTGTGTGTGTGTGTGTGTTGTCGGTGTGTGTGTGTGTGTTGTCGGTGTGTGTGTGTGTGTGTGTGTGTTGTCGGTGTGTGTGTGTGTGTGTGTGTTGTCGGTGTGTGTGTGTGTGTTGTCGGTGTGTGTGTGTGTGTTGTCGGTGTGTATGTGTGTGTGTGTTGTCGGTGTGTTGTCGGTGTGTGTGTGTGTGTGTGTGTTGTCGGTGTGTGTGTGTGTGTTGTCGGTGTGTTGTAGGTGTGTGTGTGTGTGTGTGTGGTCGGTGTGTGGTCGGTGTGTTGTCGGTGTGTTGTCGGTGTGTGTGTGTGTGTGTGTTGTCGGTGTGTGTGTGTGTGTGTTTGTGTTGTCGGTGTGTGTGTGTGTGTGTGTTGTCGGTGTGTGTGTGTGTGTGTGTTGTCGGTGTGTGTGTGTGTGTGTTGTCGGTGTGTGTGTGTGTGTGTTGTCGGTGTGTGTGTGTGTGTTGTCTGTGTGTGTGTGTGTGTTGTCGGTGTGTGTTTGTGTGTGTTGTCGGTGTGTGTGTGTGTGTGTTGTCGGTGTGTGTGTGTGTGTGTTGTCGGTGTGTGTGTGTGTGTGTGTTGTCGGTGTGTGTGTGTGTGTGTGTGTGTTGTCGGTGTGTGTGTGTGTGTTGTCGGTGTGTGTGTGTTGTCGGTGCGTGTGTGTGTTGTCGGTGTGTGTGTGTGTTGTCGGTGTGTGTGTGTGTGTGTTGTCGGTGTGTGTGTGTGTGTGTGTGTTGTCGGTGTGTGTGTGTTGTCGGTGTGTGTGTATGTGTTGTCGGTGTGTGTGTGTTGTCGGTGTGTGTGTGTTGTCGGTGTGTGTGTGTGTGTGTGTTGTCGGTGTGTTTGTGTGTGTGTGTTGTCGGTGTGTGTGTTGTGTGTGTGTGTGTTGTCGGTGTGTGTGTGTGTGTTGTGTGTGTGTGTGTGTGTGTTGTCGGTGTGTGTGTGTGTGTGTGTTGTCGGTGTGTGTGTGTGTGTGTGTGTTGTCGCTGTGTGTGTGTGTGTGTTGTGTGTGTGTGTGTTGTCGGTGTGTGTGTGTGTGTGTTGTCGGTGTGTGTGTGGTGTGTTGTCGTGTGTGTGTGTGTGGTGTGTGTGTGTTGTCGGTGTGTGTGTGTGTGTTGTCTGTGTGTGTGTGTTGTCGGTGTGTGTGTGTTGTCGGTGTGTGTGTGTGTGTGTGTGTGTGTGTGTCGGTGTGTGTGTGTGTGTGTGTTGTCGGTGTGTGTGTGTGTGTGTTGTCGGTGTGTGTGAGTGTGTTGTCGGTGTGTGTGTGTGTGTGTGTGTTGTCGGTGTGTGTGTGTGTGTTGTCGGTGTGTGTGTGTGTGTTGTCGGTGTGTGTGTGTGTGTGTGTTGTCGGTGTGTTGTGTTGTCGTTGTGTGTGTGTGTGTGTGTGGTGGTGTGTGTGTGTGTTGTCGGTGTGTGTGTGTGTGTGTGTGTGTGTTGTCGGTGTGTGTGTGGTGTGTTGTCGGTGTGTGTGTGGTGTTGTCGGTGTGTGTGTGTGTGTTGTCGGTGTGTGTGTGTGTGTGTGTGTGTTGTCGGTGTGTGTGTGTGTTGTTCGGTGGTGTGTGTGTGTGTGTTGTCGGTGTGTGTGTGTGTGTTGTCGGTGTGTGTGTGTGTGTTGTCGGTGTGTGTGTGTGTGTGTTGTCGGTGTGTGTGTGTTGTCGGTGTGTGTGTGTGTGTGTCGGTGTGTGTGTGTGTGTGTTGTCGGTGTGTGTGTGTGTGTTGTCGGTGTGTGTGTGTGTTGTCGGTGTGTTTGTGTGTGTTCTCGGTGTGTGTGTGTGTTGTCGGTGTGTGTGTGTGTTGTCGGTGTGTGTGTGTGTTGTCGGTGTGTGTGAGTGTGTGTGTGTGTGTGTGTGTGTGTGTGTTGTCGGTGTGTGTGTGTGTGTGTGTCGGTGTCGGTGTGTGTGTGTTGTCGGTGTGTGTGTGTGTGTGTTGTCGGTGTGTGTGTGTGTGTGTGTTGTCGGTGTGTGTGTGTGTGTGTTGTCGGTGTGTGTGTGTGTGTGTTGTCGGTGTGTGTGTGTGTGTTGTCGGTGTGTGTGTGTGTGTGTTGTCGGTGTGTGTGTGTGTGTGTGTGTCGGTGTGTGTGTGTGTGTTGTCGGTGTGTGTGTGTGTGTTGTCGGTGTGTTGTGTGTGTGTGTGTCGGTGTGTTGTCGGTGTGTGTGTGTGTGTGTGTGTTGTCGGTGTGTGTGTGTGTGTTGTCGGTGTGTTGTAGGTGTGTGTGTGTGTGTGTGTGGTCGGTGTGTTGTCGGTGTGTGTGTGTGTGTGTGTTGTCGGTGTGTGTGTGTGTGTGTTGTGTTGTCGGTGTGTGTGTGTGTGTGTGTTGTCGGTGTGTGTGTGTGTGTGTGTGTGTCGGTGTGTTGTCGGTGTGTGTGTGTGTGTGTGTTGTCGGTGTGTGTGTGTGTGTGTTGTGTTGTCGGTGTGTGTGTGTGTGTGTGTTGTCGGTGTGTGTGTGTGTGTGTGTTGTCGGTGTGTGTGTGTGTGTGTTGTCGGTGTGTGTGTGTGTGTGTGTGTGTGTGTGTGTGTTGTCTGTGTGTGTGTGTGTGTTGTCGGTGTGTGTGTGTGTGTGTTGTCGGTGTGTGTGTGTGTGTGTTGTCGGTGTGTGTGTGTGTGTGTTGTCGGTGTGTGTGTGTGTGTGTGTTGTCGGTGTGTGTGTGTGTGTGTGTGTGTTGTCGGTGTGTGTGTGTGTGTTGTCGGTGTGTGTGTGTTGTCGGTGGTGTGTGTGTTGTCGGTGTGTGTGTGTGTTGTCGGTGTGTGTGTGTGTGTGTGTGTTGTCGGTGTGTGTGTGTGTGTGTGTGTTGTCGGTGTGTGTGTGTTGTCGGTGTGTGTGTATGTGTTGTCGGTGTGTGTGTGTTGTCGTGTGTGTGTGTTGTCGGTGTGTGTGTGTGTGTGTGTTGTCGGTGTGTGTGTGTGTGTGTGTTGTCGGTGTGTGTGTTGTGTGTGTGTGTGTTGTCGGTGTGTGTGTGTGTGTTGTGGGTGTGTGTGTGTGTGTTGTCGGTGTGTGTGTGTGTGTGTGTTGTCGGTGTGTGTGTGTGTGTGTGTGTTGTCGCTGTGTGTGTGTGTGTGTTGTGTGTGTGTGTGTTGTCGGTGTGTGTGTGTGTGTGTTGTCGGTGTGTGTGTGTGTGTCGGTGTGTGTGTGTGTGTGTCGTGTGTTGTCGGTGTGTGTGTGTGTGTGGTCTGTGTGTGTGTGTTGTCGGTGTGTGTGTGTGTGTGTTGTCGGTGTGTGTGTGTGTGTGTGTGTGTGTGTGTGTGTGTTGTGTGTGTGTGTGTTGTCGGTGTGTGTGTGTGTGTTGTCGGTGTGTGTGTGTGTGTGTTGTCTGTGTGTGTGTGTTGTCGGTGTGTGTGTGTGTGTGTTGTTGTGTGTGTGTGTCTTGTCGGTGTGTGTGTGTGTGTGTTGTCAGTGTGTGTGTGTGTGTTGTCGGTGTGTGTGTGTGTGTGTGTGTGTTGTCGGTGTGTGTGTGTGTGTTGTCGGTGTGTGTGTGTTGTCGGTGTGTGTGTGTGTGTTGTCGGTGTGTGTGTGTGTGTGTGTGTGTGTGTGTGTGTTGTCGGTGTGTGTGTGTGTTGTGTGTGTGTGTGTTGTCGGTGTGTGTGTGTGTGTGTTGTCGGTGTGTGTGTGTTGTCGGTGTGTGTGTGTGTTGTCGGTGTGTGTGTGTGTGTTGTCGGTGTGTGTGTCTGTGTGTTGTCGGTGTGTGTGTGTGTGTTGTCGGTGTGTGTGTGTTGTCGGTGCGTGTGTGTGCGTGTTGTCGGTGTGTGTGTGTGTTGTCGGTGTGTGTGTGTGTGTGTTGTCGGTGTGTGTGTGTGTGTGTGTTGTCGGTGTGTGTGTGTGTTGTGTGTGTGTGTGTGTTGTCGGTGTGTGTGTGTGTGTGTTGTCGGTGTGTGTGTGTGTGTGTCTTGTCGGTGTGTTTGTGTTGTCGTTGTGTGTGTGTGTGTGTGTGTGTGGTAGGTGTGTGTGTGTGTTGTCGGTGTGTGTGTGTGTGTGTGTGTTGTCGGTGTGTGTGTGTGTGTTGTCGGTGTGTGTGTGTGTGTGTGTGTTGTGGTGTGTGTGTGTGTGTTGTCGGTGTGTGTGTGTTGTAGGTGTGTGTGTGTGTGTGTGTGTGTTGTGTGTGTGTGTGTGTGTGTGTGTGTGTGTTGTCGGTGTGTGTGTGTGTTGTCGGTGTGTGTGTGTGTGTGTTGTCGGTGTGTGTGTGTGTGTTGTCGGTGTGTGTGTGTGTGTTGTCGGTGTGTGTGTGTGTCTGTTGTCGGTGTGTGTGTGTGTGTTGTCGGTGTGTGTGTGTGTTGTCGGTGTGTGTGTGTGTGTGTTGTCGGTGTGTGTGTGTGTGTTGTCAGTGTGTGTGTGTGTGTTGTCGGTGTGTGTGTGTGTGTGTGTTGTCGGTGTGTGTGTGTGTCTGTGTTGTCGGTGTGTGTGTGTGTGTGTTGTCGGTGTGTGTGTGTGTGTGTTGTCGGTGTGTGTGAGTGTGTTGCTGGTGTGTGTGTGTGTGTGTGTTGTCGGTGTGTGTGTGTGTGTTGTCGGTGTGTGTGTGTTTTCGGTGTGTGTGTGTGTGTGTTGTCGGTGTGTGTGTGTGTGTGTGTGTTGTCAGTGTGTGTGTGTGTGTGTTGTCTGTGTCTGTGTGTGTGTTGTCGGTGTGTGTGTGTGTGTGTGTTGTCGGTGTGTGT
Organism: Salmo salar; assembly: GCF_965601325.2. Lineage (NCBI taxonomy): Eukaryota > Metazoa > Chordata > Actinopteri > Salmoniformes > Salmonidae > Salmo > Salmo salar. The sequence goes on along the minus strand of NW_027675520.1, from coordinate 63,001 downwards.
GTGTGTGTGTGTGTTTTCGGTGTGTGTGTGTGTGTTGTCGGTGTGTGTGTGTGTGTGTTGTCGGTGTGTATGTGTGTGTGTGTTGTCGGTGTGTTGTCGGTGTGTGTGTGTGTGTGTTGTCGGTGTGTGTGTGTGTGTTGTCGGTGTGTTGTAGGTGTGTGTGTGTGTGTGTGTGTGGTCGGTGTGTGGTCGGTGTGTTGTCGGTGTGTTGTCGGTGTGTGTGTGTGTGTGTGTGTTGTCGGTGTGTGTGTGTGTGTGTTTGTGTTGTCGGTGTGTGTGTGTGTGTGTGTGTTGTCGGTGTGTGTGTGTGTGTGTTGTAGGTGTGTGTGTGTTGTCGGTGTGTGTGTGTGTGTGTTGTCGGTGTGTGTGTGTGTGTGTGTGTCTTCTCGGTGTGTGTGTTGTCGTTGTGTGTGTGTGTGTGTGTGGTATGTGTGTGTGTGTGTTGTCGGTGTGTGTGTGTGTGTGTTGTCGGTGTGTGTGTGTGTTGTCGGTGTGTGTGTGTGTGTTCTCGGTGTGTGTGTGTGTTGTCGGTGTGTGTGTGTGTGTGTTGTCGGTGTGTGTGTGTGTTGTCGGTGTGTGTGTGTGTGTGTGTGTGTGTTGTCGGTGTGTGTGTGTGTGTGTGTGTCTTCTCGGTGTGTGTGTGTTGTCGTTGTGTGTGTGTGTGTGTGTGGTAGGTGTGTGTGTGTGTTGTCGGTGTGTGTGTGTGTGTGTTGTCGGTGTGTGTGTGTGTGTTGTCGGTGTGTGTGTGTGTTGTCGGTGTGTGTGTGTGTGTGTTGTCGGTGTGTGTGTGTGTGTTGTCGGTGTGTGTGTGTGTGTGTGTGTGTTGTTGGTGTGTGTGTGTGTGTGTGTGTGTTGTCGGTGTGTGTGTGTGTGGTGTCGGTGTGTGTGTATGTTGTCGGTGTGTGTGTGTGTGTGTTGTCGGTGTGTGTGTGTGTGTTGTCGGTGTGTGTGTGTGTGTGTGTGTGTGTGTGTTGTCGGTGTGTGTGTGAGTGTGTGTTGTCGGTGTGTGTGTGTGTTGTCGGTGTGTGTGTGTGTTGTCGGTGTGTGTGTGTGTGTGTGTGTGTGTTGTCGGTGTGTGTGTGTGTGTGTTGTCGGTGTGTGTGTGTGTGTGTGTTGTCAGTGTGTGTGTGTGTGTGTTGTCGGTGTGTGTGTGTGTGTTGTCGGTGTGTGTGTGTGTGTGTGTTGTCAGTGTGTGTGTGTGTGTGTGTGTGTTGTCGGTGTGTGTGTGTGTGTGTTGTCGGTGTGTGTGTGTTGTCGGTGTGTGTGTGTGTGTTGTCGGTGTGTTGTCGGTGTGTGTGTGTGTGTGGTATGTGTGTGTGTGTTGTCGGTGTGTGTGTGTGTGTGTTGTCGGTGTGTGTGTGTTGTCGGTGTGTGTGTGTGTGTGTTGTCGGTGTGTGTGTGTGTGTGTCTTCTCGGTGTGTGTGTGTTGTCGTTGTGTGTGTGTGTGTGTGTGGTATGTGTGTGTGTGTGTTGTCGGTGTGTGTGTGTGTGTGTTGTCGGTGTGTGTGTGTGTTGTCGGTGTGTGTGTGTGTGTTCTCGGTGTGTGCTTCTCGGTGTGTGTGTGTTGTCGTTGTGTGTGTGTGTGTGTGTGGTAGGTGTGTGTGTGTGTGTGTGTTGTCAGTGTGTGTGTGTGTGTGTTGTCGGTGTGTGTGTGTGTGTTGTCGGTGTGTGTGTGTGTGTGTGTTGTCAGTGTGTGTGTGCGTGTGTGTGTTGTCGGTGTGTGTGTGTGTGTGTTGTCGGTGTGTGTGTGTTGTCGGTGTGTGTGTGTGTGTTGTCGGTGTGTGTGTGTGTGTGGTATGTGTGTGTGTGTTGTCGGTGTGTGTGTGTGTGTGTTGTCGGTGTGTGTGTGTGTGTGTTGTCGGTGTGTGTGTGTGTGTGTGTGTGTGTGTGTGTGTTGTCTGTGTGTGTGTGTTGTCGCTGTGTGTGTGTGTTGTCGGTGTGTGTGTGTGTGTGTTGTCGGTGTGTGTGTGTGTGTTGTCAGTGTGTGTGTGTGTGTTGTCGGTGTGTGTGTGTGTGTGTGTTGTCGGTGTGTGTGTGTGTCTGTGTTGTCGGTGTGTGTGTGTGTTGTCGGTGTGTGTGTGTGTGTGTTGTCGGTGTGTGTGAGTGTGTTGCTGGTGTGTGTGTGTGTGTGTGTTGTCGGTGTGTGTGTGTGTGTTGTCGGTGTGTGTGTGTGTGTTTTCGGTGTGTGTGTGTGTGTGTTGTCGGTGTGTGTGTGTGTGTGTGTGTTGTCAGTGTGTGTGTGTGTGTGTTGTCTGTGTCTGTGTGTGTGTTGTCGGTGTGTGTGTGTGTGTGTGTTGTCGGTGTGTGTGTGTGTGTGTGTGTGTTTTCGGTGTGTGTGTGTGTGTTGTCGGTGTGTGTGTGTGTGTGTGTTGTCGGTGTGTATGTGTGTGTGTGTTGTCGGTGTGTTGTCGGTGTGTGTGTGTGTGTGTTGTCGGTGTGTGTGTGTGTGTTGTCGGTGTGTTGTAGGTGTGTGTGTGTGTGTGTGTGTGGTCGGTGTGTGGTCGGTGTGTTGTCGGTGTGTTGTCGGTGTGTGTGTGTGTGTGTGTGTTGTCGGTGTGTGTGTGTGTGTGTTTGTGTTGTCGGTGTGTGTGTGTGTGTGTGTGTTGTCGGTGTGTGTGTGTGTGTGTTGTAGGTGTGTGTGTGTTGTCGGTGTGTGTGTGTGTGTGTTGTCGGTGTGTGTGTGTGTGTGTCTTCTCGGTGTGTGTGTGTTGTCGTTGTGTGTGTGTGTGTGTGTGGTATGTGTGTGTGTGTGTTGTCGGTGTGTGTGTGTGTGTGTTGTCGGTGTGTGTGTGTGTTGTCGGTGTGTGTGTGTTCTCGGTGTGTGTGTGTGTTGTCGGTGTGTGTGTGTGTGTGTTGTCGGTGTGTGTGTGTGTTGTCGGTGTGTGTGTGTGTGTGTGTGTGTGTGTGTGTTGTCGGTGTGTGTGTGTGTGTGTGTGTCTTCTCGGTGTGTGTGTGTTGTCGTTGTGTGTGTGTGTGTGTGTGGTAGGTGTGTGTGTGTGTTGTCGGTGTGTGTGTGTGTTGTCGGTGTGTGTGTGTGTTGTCGGTGTGTGTGTGTGTGTTGTCGGTGTGTGTGTGTGTTGTAGGTGTGTGTGTGTGTGTGTTGTCGGTGTGTGTGTGTGTGTGTTGTCGGTGTGTGTGTGTGTGTGTGTGTGTTGTTGGTGTGTGTGTGTGTGTGTGTGTGTTGTCGGTGTGTGTGTGTGTGGTGTCGGTGTGTGTGTATGTTGTCGGTGTGTGTGTGTGTGTGTTGTCGGTGTGTGTGTGTTGTCGGTGTGTGTGTGTGTGTGTGTGTGTTGTCGGTGTGTGTGTGAGTGTGTGTTGTCGGTGTGTGTGTGTGTTGTCGGTGTGTGTGTGTGTTGTCGGTGTGTGTGTGTGTGTGTGTGTGTGTTGTCGGTGTGTGTGTGTGTGTGTTGTCGGTGTGTGTGTGTGTGTGTGTTGTCAGTGTGTGTGTGTGTGTGTTGTCGGTGTGTGTGTGTGTGTTGTCGGTGTGTGTGTGTGTGTGTGTTGTCAGTGTGTGTGTGTGTGTGTGTGTGTTGTCGGTGTGTGTGTGTGTGTGTTGTCGGTGTGTGTGTGTTGTCGGTGTGTGTGTGTGTGTTGTCGGTGTGTTGTCGGTGTGTGTGTGTGTGTGGTATGTGTGTGTGTGTTGTCGGTGTGTGTGTGTGTTGTCGGTGTGTGTGTGTTGTCGGTGTGTGTGTGTGTGTGTTGTCGGTGTGTGTGTGTGTGTGTCTTCTCGGTGTGTGTGTGTTGTCATTGTGTGTGTGTGTGTGTGTGGTATGTGTGTGTGTGTGTTGTCGGTGTGTGTGTGTGTGTGTTGTCGGTGTGTGTGTGTGTTGTCGGTGTGTGTGTGTGTGTTCTCGGTGTGTGCTTCTCGGTGTGTGTGTGTTGTCGTTGTGTGTGTGTGTGTGTGTGGTAGGTGTGTGTGTGTGTGTGTGTTGTCAGTGTGTGTGTGTGTGTGTTGTCGGTGTGTGTGTGTGTGTTGTCGGTGTGTGTGTGTGTGTGTGTGTTGTCAGTGTGTGTGTGCGTGTGTGTGTTGTCGGTGTGTGTGTGTGTGTGTTGTCGGTGTGTGTGTGTTGTCGGTGTGTGTGTGTGTGTTGTCGGTGTGTGTGTGTGTGTGGTATGTGTGTGTGTGTTGTCGGTGTGTGTGTGTGTGTGTTGTCGGTGTGTGTGTGTGTGTGTTGTCGGTGTGTGTGTGTGTGTGTGTGTGTGTGTGTTGTCTGTGTGTGTGTGTTGTCGCTGTGTGTGTGTGTTGTCGGTGTGTGTGTGTGTGTTGTCAGTGTGTGTGTGTGTTGTCGGTGTGTGTGTGTGTGTGTGTGTGTTGTCGGTGTGTGTGTGTCTGTGTTGTCGGTGTGTGTGTGTGTGTGTTGTCGGTGTGTGTGTGTGTGTTGTCAGTGTGTGTGTGTGTGTTATCGGTCTGTGTGTGTGTTGTCGGTGTGTGTGTGTGTTGTCGGTGTGTGTGAGTGTGTTGCTGGTGTGTGTGTGTGTGTGTGTGTTGTCGGTGTGTGTGTGTGTGTTGTCGGTGTGTGTGTGTGTGTTGTCAGTGTGTGTGTGTGTGTGTTGTCGGTGTGTGTGTGTGTTGTCGGTGTGTGTGTGTGTGTGTTGTCGGTGTGTGTGTGTGTGTGTTGTCGGTGTGTGTGTGTGTGTGTTGTCGGTGTGTGTGTGTGTGTGTGTTGTCGGTGTGTGTGTGTTTATGTGTTGTCGGTGTGTGTGTGTGTGTTGTCGGTGTGTGTGTGTGTTGTCGGTGTGTGTGTGTGTGTGTGTGTGTGTGTGTTGTCGGTGTGTGTGTGTGTTGTCGGTGTGTGTGTGTGTGTGTGTGTTGTCGGTGTGTGTGTGTGTGTGTGTGTTGTCGGTGTGTGTGTGTGTGTGTTGTGTGTGTGTTGTCAGTGTGTGTGTGTGTGTGTGTTGTCGGTGTGTGTGTGTGTGTGTTGTCGGTGTGTGTGTGTTGTAAGTGTGTGTGTGTGTGTGTGTGTTGTCGGTGTGTGTGTGTGTTGTCGGTGTGTGTGTGTGTGTGTGTTGTCGGTGTGTGTGTGTGTGTGTTGTCGGTGTGTGTGTGTGTGTGTGTTGTCGGTGTGTGTGTGTGTGTTGTGTGTGTGTTGTCAGTGTGTGTGTGTGTGTGTTGTCGGTGTGTGTGTGTGTGTGTGTGTTGTCGGTGTGTGTGTGTTGTCGGTGTGTGTGTGTGTGTGTTGTCGGTGTGTGTGTGTGTGTTGTCGGTGTGTGTGTGTGTGTTGTCGGTGTGTGTGTGTTGTCGGTGTGTGTGTGTGTGTGTGTGTTGTCGGTGTGTGTGTGTGTTGTCGGTGTGTGTGTGTGTGTGTGTGTTGTCGGTGTGTGTGTGTGTGTGTGTGTTGTCGGTGTGTGTGTGTGTGTTGTGTGTGTGTTGTCAGTGTGTGTGTGTGTGTGTTGTCGGTGTGTATGTGTGTGTGTGTGTGTTGTCGGTGTGTGTGTGTTGTCGGTGTGTGTGTGTGTGTGTTGTCGGTGTGTGTGTGTGTGTGTTGTCGGTGTGTGTGTGTGTGTGTTGTCAGTGTGTGTGTGTGTTGTCGGTGTGTGTGTGTGTGTGTGTGTGTTGTCGGTGTGTGTGTGTGTTGTCGGTGTGTGTGTGTGTGTGTGTGTTGTCGGTGTGTGTGTGTGTGTGTGTGTTGTCGGTGTGTGTGTGTGTGTTGTGTGTGTGTTGTCAGTGTGTGTGTGTGTGTGTTGTCGTTGTGTGTGTGTGTGTGTGTGGTAGGTGTGTGTGTGTGTTGTCGGTGTGTGTGTGTGTGTGTTGTCGGTGTGTGTGTGTGTTGTCGGTGTGTGTGTGTGTGTTGTCGGTGTGTGTGTGTGTTGTCGGTGTGTGTGTGTGTGTGTTGTCGGTGTGTGTGTGTGTGTTGTCGGTGTGTGTGTGTGTGTGTGTGTGTTGTTGGTGTGTGTGTGTGTGTGTGTGTGTTGTCGGTGTGTGTGTGTGTGGTGTCGGTGTGTGTGTGTGTTGTCGGTGTGTGTGTGTGTGTGTTGTCGGTGTGTGTGTGTGTGTTGTCGGTGTGTGTGTGTGTGTGTGTGTGTGTGTGTTGTCGGTGTGTGTGTGAGTGTGTGTTGTCGGTGTGTGTGTGTGTTGTCGGTGTGTGTGTGTGTTGTCGGTGTGTGTGTGTGTGTGTGTGTGTGTTGTCGGTGTGTGTGTTGTGTGTGTGTGTGTTGTCGGTGTGTGTGTGTGTTGTCGGTGTGTGTGTGTGTGTGTGTTGTCAGTGTGTGTGTGTGTGTGTTGTCGGTGTGTGTGTGTGTGTTGTCGGTGTGTGTGTGTGTGTGTTGTCGGTGTGTGTGTGTGTGTTGTCGGTGTGTGTGTGTGTGTGTGTGTGTGTGTGTTGTCGGTGTGTGTGTGAGTGTGTGTTGTCGGTGTGTGTGTGTGTTGTCGGTGTGTGTGTGTGTTGTCGGTGTGTGTGTGTGTGTGTGTGTGTGTTGTCGGTGTGTGTGTTGTGTGTGTGTGTGTTGTCGGTGTGTGTGTGTGTTGTCGGTGTGTGTGTGTGTGTGTTGTCAGTGTGTGTGTGTGTGTGTTGTCGGTGTGTGTGTGTGTGTTGTCGGTGTGTGTGTGTGTGTTGTCAGTGTGTGTGTGTGTGTGTGTGTTGTCGGTGTGTGTGTGTGTGTGTTGTCGGTGTGTGTGTGTTGTCGGTGTGTGTGTGTGTGTTGTCGGTGTGTTGTCGGTGTGTGTGTGTGTGTGGTATGTGTGTGTGTGTTGTCGGTGTGTGTGTGTGTGTGTTGTCGGTGTGTGTGTGTGTGTGTTGTCGGTGTGTGTGTGTGTGTGTGTGTGTGTGTGTGTGTGTTGTGTGTGTGTGTGTTGTCGGTGTGTGTGTGTGTGTTGTCGGTGTGTGTGTGTGTGTGTTGTCTGTGTGTGTGTGTTGTCGGTGTGTGTGTGTGTGTTGTGGGTGTGTGTGTGTGTGTGTTGTCGGTGTGTGTGTGTGTGTGTGTGTTGTCGGTGTGTGTGTGTGTGTGTGTTGTCGCTGTGTGTGTGTGTGTGTTGTGTGTGTGTGTGTTGTCGGTGTGTGTGTGTGTGTGTTGTCAGTGTGTGTGTGTGTGTTGTCGGTGTGTGTGTGTGTGTGTGTGTGTTGTCGGTGTGTGTGTGTGTTGTCGGTGTGTGTGTGTTGTCGGTGTGTGTGTGTGTGTTGTCGGTGTGTGTGTGTGTGTGTGTGTGTGTGTGTGTGTGTTGTCGGTGTGTGTGTGTGTTGTGTGTGTGTGTGTTGTCGGTGTGTGTGTGTGTGTGTTGTCGGTGTGTGTGTGTTGTCGGTGTGTGTGTGTGTTGTCGGTGTGTGTGTGTGTGTTGTCGGTGTGTGTGTCTGTGTGTTGTCGGTGTGTGTGTGTGTGTTGTCGGTGTGTGTGTGTTGTCGGTGCGTGTGTGTGCGTGTTGTCGGTGTGTGTGTGTGTTGTCGGTGTGTGTGTGTGTGTGTTGTCGGTGTGTGTGTGTGTGTGTGTTGTCGGTGTGTGTGTGTGTTGTGTGTGTGTGTGTGTTGTCGGTGTGTGTGTGTGTGTGTTGTCGGTGTGTGTGTGTGTGTGTCTTGTCGGTGTGTTTGTGTTGTCGTTGTGTGTGTGTGTGTGTGTGTGTGGTAGGTGTGTGTGTGTGTTGTCGGTGTGTGTGTGTGTGTGTGTGTTGTCGGTGTGTGTGTGTGTGTTGTCGGTGTGTGTGTGTGTGTTGTAGGTGTGTGTGTGTGTGTTGTTGGTGTGTGTGTGTGTGTGTGTGTGTGTTGTCGGTGTGTGTGTGTGTTGTCGGTGTGTGTGTGTGTGTTGTCGGTGTGTGTGTGTGTGTTGTCGGTGTGTGTGTGTGTCTGTTGTCGGTGTGTGTGTGTGTGTTGTCGGTGTGTGTGTGTGTTGTCGGTGTGTGTGTGTGTGTGTTGTCGGTGTGTGTGTGTGTGTTGTCAGTGTGTGTGTGTGTGTTGTCGGTGTGTGTGTGTGTGTGTGTTGTCGGTGTGTGTGTGTGTCTGTGTTGTCGGTGTGTGTGTGTGTGTGTTGTCGGTGTGTGTGTGTGTGTGTTGTCGGTGTGTGTGAGTGTGTTGCTGGTGTGTGTGTGTGTGTGTGTTGTCGGTGTGTGTGTGTGTGTTGTCGGTGTGTGTGTGTTTTCGGTGTGTGTGTGTGTGTGTTGTCGGTGTGTGTGTGTGTGTGTGTGTTGTCAGTGTGTGTGTGTGTGTGTTGTCTGTGTCTGTGTGTGTGTTGTCGGTGTGTGTGTGTGTGTGTGTTGTCGGTGTGTGTGTGTGTGTGTGTGTTTTCGGTGTGTGTGTGTGTGTTGTCGGTGTGTGTGTGTGTGTGTTGTCGGTGTGTATGTGTGTGTGTGTTGTCGGTGTGTTGTCGGTGTGTGTGTGTGTGTGTTGTCGGTGTGTGTGTGTGTGTTGTCGGTGTGTTGTAGGTGTGTGTGTGTGTGTGTGTGTGGTCGGTGTGTGGTCGGTGTGTTGTCGGTGTGTTGTCGGTGTGTGTGTGTGTGTGTGTGTTGTCGGTGTGTGTGTGTGTGTGTTTGTGTTGTCGGTGTGTGTGTGTGTGTGTGTGTTGTCGGTGTGTGTGTGTGTGTGTTGTAGGTGTGTGTGTGTTGTCGGTGTGTGTGTGTGTGTGTTGTCGGTGTGTGTGTGTGTGTGTGTGTCTTCTCGGTGTGTGTGTGTTGTCGTTGTGTGTGTGTGTGTGTGTGGTATGTGTGTGTGTGTGTTGTCGGTGTGTGTGTGTGTGTGTTGTCGGTGTGTGTGTGTGTTGTCGGTGTGTGTGTGTGTGTTCTCGGTGTGTGTGTGTGTTGTCGGTGTGTGTGTGTGTGTGTTGTCGGTGTGTGTGTGTGTTGTCGGTGTGTGTGTGTGTGTGTGTGTGTGTGTGTGTTGTCGGTGTGTGTGTGTGTGTGTCTTCTCGGTGTGTGTGTGTTGTCGTTGTGTGTGTGTGTGTGTGTGGTAGGTGTGTGTGTGTGTTGTCGGTGTGTGTGTGTGTGTGTTGTCGGTGTGTGTGTGTGTTGTCGGTGTGTGTGTGTGTGTTGTCGGTGTGTGTGTGTGTGTTGTCGGTGTGTGTGTGTGTGTGTTGTCGGTGTGTGTGTGTGTGTTGTCGGTGTGTGTGTGTGTGTGTGTGTGTTGTTGGTGTGTGTGTGTGTGTGTGTGTGTTGTCGGTGTGTGTGTGTGTGGTGTCGGTGTGTGTGTATGTTGTCGGTGTGTGTGTGTGTGTGTTGTCGGTGTGTGTGTGTGTGTTGTCGGTGTGTGTGTGTGTGTGTGTGTGTGTGTTGTCGGTGTGTGTGTGAGTGTGTGTTGTCGGTGTGTGTGTGTGTTGTCGGTGTGTGTGTGTGTTGTCGGTGTGTGTGTGTGTGTGTGTGTGTGTTGTCGGTGTGTGTGTGTGTGTGTTGTCGGTGTGTGTGTGTGTGTGTGTTGTCAGTGTGTGTGTGTGTGTGTTGTCGGTGTGTGTGTGTGTGTTGTCGGTGTGTGTGTGTGTGTGTGTTGTCAGTGTGTGTGTGTGTGTGTGTGTGTTGTCGGTGTGTGTGTGTGTGTGTTGTCGGTGTGTGTGTGTTGTCGGTGTGTGTGTGTGTGTTGTCGGTGTGTTGTCGGTGTGTGTGTGTGTGTGGTATGTGTGTGTGTGTTGTCGGTGTGTGTGTGTGTGTGTTGTCGGTGTGTGTGTGTTGTCGGTGTGTGTGTGTGTGTGTTGTCGGTGTGTGTGTGTGTGTGTCTTCTCGGTGTGTGTGTGTTGTCGTTGTGTGTGTGTGTGTGTGTGGTATGTGTGTGTGTGTGTTGTCGGTGTGTGTGTGTGTGTGTTGTCGGTGTGTGTGTGTGTTGTCGGTGTGTGTGTGTGTGTTCTCGGTGTGTGCTTCTCGGTGTGTGTGTGTTGTCGTTGTGTGTGTGTGTGTGTGTGGTAGGTGTGTGTGTGTGTGTGTGTTGTCAGTGTGTGTGTGTGTGTGTTGTCGGTGTGTGTGTGTGTGTTGTCGGTGTGTGTGTGTGTGTGTGTTGTCAGTGTGTGTGTGCGTGTGTGTGTTGTCGGTGTGTGTGTGTGTGTGTTGTCGGTGTGTGTGTGTTGTCGGTGTGTGTGTGTGTTGTCGGTGTGTGTGTGTGTGTGTGTGTGTGTGTTGTCGGTGTGTGTGTGTGTGTGTGTGTCTTCTCGGTGTGTGTGTGTTGTCGTTGTGTGTGTGTGTGTGTGTGGTAGGTGTGTGTGTGTGTTGTCGGTGTGTGTGTGTGTGTGTTGTCGGTGTGTGTGTGTGTTGTCGGTGTGTGTGTGTGTGTTGTCGGTGTGTGTGTGTGTTGTAGGTGTGTGTGTGTGTGTGTTGTCGGTGTGTGTGTGTGTGTTGTCGGTGTGTGTGTGTGTGTGTGTTGTTGGTGTGTGTGTGTGTGTGTGTGTGTTGTCGGTGTGTGTGTGTGTGGTGTCGGTGTGTGTGTATGTTGTCGGTGTGTGTGTGTGTGTGTTGTCGGTGTGTGTGTGTTGTCGGTGTGTGTGTGTGTGTGTGTGTGTGTGTGTTGTCGGTGTGTGTGTGAGTGTGTGTTGTCGGTGTGTGTGTGTGTTGTCGGTGTGTGTGTGTGTTGTCGGTGTGTGTGTGTGTGTGTGTGTGTGTTGTCGGTGTGTGTGTGTGTGTGTTGTCGGTGTGTGTGTGTGTGTGTGTTGTCAGTGTGTGTGTGTGTGTGTTGTCGGTGTGTGTGTGTGTGTTGTCGGTGTGTGTGTGTGTGTGTGTTGTCAGTGTGTGTGTGTGTGTGTGTGTGTTGTCGGTGTGTGTGTGTGTGTGTTGTCGGTGTGTGTGTGTTGTCGGTGTGTGTGTGTGTGTTGTCGGTGTGTTGTCGGTGTGTGTGTGTGTGTGGTATGTGTGTGTGTGTTGTCGGTGTGTGTGTGTGTTGTCGGTGTGTGTGTGTTGTCGGTGTGTGTGTGTGTGTGTTGTCGGTGTGTGTGTGTGTGTGTCTTCTCGGTGTGTGTGTGTTGTCATTGTGTGTGTGTGTGTGTGTGGTATGTGTGTGTGTGTGTTGTCGGTGTGTGTGTGTGTGTGTTGTCGGTGTGTGTGTGTGTTGTCGGTGTGTGTGTGTGTGTTCTCGGTGTGTGCTTCTCGGTGTGTGTGTGTTGTCGTTGTGTGTGTGTGTGTGTGTGGTAGGTGTGTGTGTGTGTGTGTGTTGTCAGTGTGTGTGTGTGTGTGTTGTCGGTGTGTGTGTGTGTGTTGTCGGTGTGTGTGTGTGTGTGTGTGTTGTCAGTGTGTGTGTGCGTGTGTGTGTTGTCGGTGTGTGTGTGTGTGTGTTGTCGGTGTGTGTGTGTTGTCGGTGTGTGTGTGTGTGTTGTCGGTGTGTGTGTGGTATGTGTGTGTGTGTTGTCGGTGTGTGTGTGTGTGTGTTGTCGGTGTGTGTGTGTGTGTGTTGTCGGTGTGTGTGTGTGTGTGTGTGTGTGTGTGTTGTCTGTGTGTGTGTGTTGTCGCTGTGTGTGTGTGTTGTCGGTGTGTGTGTGTGTGTTGTCAGTGTGTGTGTGTGTTGTCGGTGTGTGTGTGTGTGTGTGTGTGTTGTCGGTGTGTGTGTGTCTGTGTTGTCGGTGTGTGTGTGTGTGTGTTGTCGGTGTGTGTGTGTGTGTTGTCAGTGTGTGTGTGTGTGTTATCGGTCTGTGTGTGTGTTGTCGGTGTGTGTGTGTGTTGTCGGTGTGTGTGAGTGTGTTGCTGGTGTGTGTGTGTGTGTGTGTGTTGTCGGTGTGTGTGTGTGTGTTGTCGGTGTGTGTGTGTGTGTTGTCAGTGTGTGTGTGTGTGTGTTGTCGGTGTGTGTGTGTGTTGTCGGTGTGTGTGTGTGTGTGTTGTCGGTGTGTGTGTGTGTGTGTTGTCGGTGTGTGTGTGTGTGTGTTGTCGGTGTGTGTGTGTGTGTGTGTTGTCGGTGTGTGTGTGTTTATGTGTTGTCGGTGTGTGTGTGTGTGTGTTGTCGGTGTGTGTGTGTGTTGTCGGTGTGTGTGTGTGTGTGTGTGTGTGTTGTCGGTGTGTGTGTGTGTTGTCGGTGTGTGTGTGTGTGTGTGTGTTGTCGGTGTGTGTGTGTGTGTGTGTGTTGTCGGTGTGTGTGTGTGTGTGTTGTGTGTGTGTTGTCAGTGTGTGTGTGTGTGTGTGTTGTCGGTGTGTGTGTGTGTGTGTTGTCGGTGTGTGTGTGTTGTAAATGTGTGTGTGTGTGTGTGTGTTGTCGGTGTGTGTGTGTGTTGTCGGTGTGTGTGTGTGTGTGTGTTGTCGGTGTGTGTGTGTGTGTGTTGTCGGTGTGTGTGTGTGTGTGTGTTGTCGGTGTGTGTGTGTGTGTTGTGTGTGTGTTGTCAGTGTGTGTGTGTGTGTGTTGTCGGTGTGTGTGTGTGTGTGTGTGTTGTCGGTGTGTGTGTGTTGTCGGTGTGTGTGTGTGTGTGTTGTCGGTGTGTGTGTGTGTGTTGTCGGTGTGTGTGTGTGTGTTGTCGGTGTGTGTGTGTTGTCGGTGTGTGTGTGTGTGTGTGTGTTGTCGGTGTGTGTGTGTGTTGTCGGTGTGTGTGTGTGTGTGTGTGTTGTCGGTGTGTGTGTGTGTGTGTGTGTTGTCGGTGTGTGTGTGTGTGTTGTGTGTGTGTTGTCAGTGTGTGTGTGTGTGTGTTGTCGGTGTGTATGTGTGTGTGTGTGTGTTGTCGGTGTGTGTGTGTTGTCGGTGTGTGTGTGTGTGTGTTGTCGGTGTGTGTGTGTGTGTTGTCGGTGTGTGTGTGTGTGTGTTGTCAGTGTGTGTGTGTGTTGTCGGTGTGTGTGTGTGTGTGTGTGTGTTGTCGGTGTGTGTGTGTGTTGTCGGTGTGTGTGTGTGTGTGTGTGTTGTCGGTGTGTGTGTGTGTGTTGTGTGTGTGTTGTCAGTGTGTGTGTGTGTGTGTTGTCGTTGTGTGTGTGTGTGTGTGTGTGGTAGGTGTGTGTGTGTGTTGTCGGTGTGTGTGTGTGTGTGTTGTCGGTGTGTGTGTGTGTTGTCGGTGTGTGTGTGTGTGTTGTCGGTGTGTGTGTGTGTTGTCGGTGTGTGTGTGTGTGTGTTGTCGGTGTGTGTGTGTGTGTTGTCGGTGTGTGTGTGTGTGTGTGTGTGTTGTTGGTGTGTGTGTGTGTGTGTGTGTGTTGTCGGTGTGTGTGTGTGTGGTGTCGGTGTGTGTGTGTGTTGTCGGTGTGTGTGTGTGTGTGTTGTCGGTGTGTGTGTGTGTGTTGTCGGTGTGTGTGTGTGTGTGTGTGTGTGTGTGTTGTCGGTGTGTGTGTGAGTGTGTGTTGTCGGTGTGTGTGTGTGTTGTCGGTGTGTGTGTGTGTTGTCGGTGTGTGTGTGTGTGTGTGTGTGTGTTGTCGGTGTGTGTGTTGTGTGTGTGTGTGTTGTCGGTGTGTGTGTGTGTTGTCGGTGTGTGTGTGTGTGTGTGTTGTCAGTGTGTGTGTGTGTGTGTTGTCGGTGTGTGTGTGTGTGTTGTCGGTGTGTGTGTGTGTGTGTTGTCGGTGTGTGTGTGTGTGTTGTCGGTGTGTGTGTGTGTGTGTGTGTGTGTGTGTTGTCGGTGTGTGTGTGAGTGTGTGTTGTCGGTGTGTGTGTGTGTTGTCGGTGTGTGTGTGTGTTGTCGGTGTGTGTGTGTGTGTGTGTGTGTGTGTTGTCGGTGTGTGTGTTGTGTGTGTGTGTGTTGTCGGTGTGTGTGTGTGTTGTCGGTGTGTGTGTGTGTGTGTTGTCAGTGTGTGTGTGTGTGTGTTGTCGGTGTGTGTGTGTGTGTTGTCGGTGTGTGTGTGTGTGTTGTCAGTGTGTGTGTGTGTGTGTGTGTTGTCGGTGTGTGTGTGTGTGTGTTGTCGGTGTGTGTGTGTTGTCGGTGTGTGTGTGTGTGTTGTCGGTGTGTTGTCGGTGTGTGTGTGTGTGTGGTATGTGTGTGTGTGTTGTCGGTGTGTGTGTGTGTGTGTTGTCGGTGTGTGTGTGTGTGTGTTGTCGGTGTGTGTGTGTGTGTGTGTGTGTGTGTGTGTGTGTTGTGTGTGTGTGTGTTGTCGGTGTGTGTGTGTGTGTTGTCGGTGTGTGTGTGTGTGTGTTGTCTGTGTGTGTGTGTTGTCGGTGTGTGTGTGTGTGTTGTGGGTGTGTGTGTGTGTGTGTTGTCGGTGTGTGTGTGTGTGTGTGTGTTGTCGGTGTGTGTGTGTGTGTGTGTTGTCGCTGTGTGTGTGTGTGTGTTGTGTGTGTGTGTGTTGTCGGTGTGTGTGTGTGTGTGTTGTCAGTGTGTGTGTGTGTGTTGTCGGTGTGTGTGTGTGTGTGTGTGTGTTGTCGGTGTGTGTGTGTGTTGTCGGTGTGTGTGTGTTGTCGGTGTGTGTGTGTGTGTTGTCGGTGTGTGTGTGTGTGTGTGTGTGTGTGTGTGTTGTCGGTGTGTGTGTGTGTTGTGTGTGTGTGTGTTGTCGGTGTGTGTGTGTGTGTGTTGTCGGTGTGTGTGTGTTGTCGGTGTGTGTGTGTGTTGTCGGTGTGTGTGTGTGTGTTGTCGGTGTGTGTGTCTGTGTGTTGTCGGTGTGTGTGTGTGTGTTGTCGGTGTGTGTGTGTTGTCGGTGCGTGTGTGTGCGTGTTGTCGGTGTGTGTGTGTGTTGTCGGTGTGTGTGTGTGTGTGTTGTCGGTGTGTGTGTGTGTGTGTGTTGTCGGTGTGTGTGTGTGTTGTGTGTGTGTGTGTGTTGTCGGTGTGTGTGTGTGTGTGTTGTCGGTGTGTGTGTGTGTGTGTCTTGTCGGTGTGTTTGTGTTGTCGTTGTGTGTGTGTGTGTGTGTGTGTGGTAGGTGTGTGTGTGTGTTGTCGGTGTGTGTGTGTGTGTGTGTGTTGTCGGTGTGTGTGTGTGTGTTGTCGGTGTGTGTGTGTGTGTTGTAGGTGTGTGTGTGTGTGTTGTTGGTGTGTGTGTGTGTGTGTGTGTGTGTTGTCGGTGTGTGTGTGTGTTGTCGGTGTGTGTGTGTGTGTTGTCGGTGTGTGTGTGTGTGTTGTCGGTGTGTGTGTGTGTCTGTTGTCGGTGTGTGTGTGTGTGTTGTCGGTGTGTGTGTGTGTTGTCGGTGTGTGTGTGTGTGTGTTGTCGGTGTGTGTGTGTGTGTTGTCAGTGTGTGTGTGTGTGTTGTCGGTGTGTGTGTGTGTGTGTGTTGTCGGTGTGTGTGTGTGTCTGTGTTGTCGGTGTGTGTGTGTGTGTGTTGTCGGTGTGTGTGTGTGTGTGTTGTCGGTGTGTGTGAGTGTGTTGCTGGTGTGTGTGTGTGTGTGTGTTGTCGGTGTGTGTGTGTGTGTTGTCGGTGTGTGTGTGTGTGTTTTCGGTGTGTGTGTGTGTGTGTTGTCGGTGTGTGTGTGTGTGTGTGTGTTGTCAGTGTGTGTGTGTGTGTGTTGTCTGTGTCTGTGTGTGTGTTGTCGGTGTGTGTGTGTGTGTGTGTTGTCGGTGTGTGTGTGTGTGTGTGTGTTTTCGGTGTGTGTGTGTGTGTTGTCGGTGTGTGTGTGTGTGTGTTGTCGGTGTGTATGTGTGTGTGTGTTGTCGGTGTGTTGTCGGTGTGTGTGTGTGTGTGTTGTCGGTGTGTGTGTGTGTGTTGTCGGTGTGTTGTAGGTGTGTGTGTGTGTGTGTGTGTGGTCGGTGTGTGGTCGGTGTGTTGTCGGTGTGTTGTCGGTGTGTGTGTGTGTGTGTGTGTTGTCGGTGTGTGTGTGTGTGTGTTTGTGTTGTCGGTGTGTGTGTGTGTGTGTGTGTTGTCGGTGTGTGTGTGTGTGTGTTGTAGGTGTGTGTGTGTTGTCGGTGTGTGTGTGTGTGTGTTGTCGGTGTGTGTGTGTGTGTGTGTGTCTTCTCTGTGTGTGTGTGTTGTCGTTGTGTGTGTGTGTGTGTGTGGTATGTGTGTGTGTGTGTTGTCGGTGTGTGTGTGTGTGTGTTGTCGGTGTGTGTGTGTGTTGTCGGTGTGTGTGTGTGTGTTCTCGGTGTGTGTGTGTGTTGTCGGTGTGTGTGTGTGTGTGTTGTCGGTGTGTGTGTGTGTTGTCGGTGTGTGTGTGTGTGTGTGTGTGTGTTGTCGGTGTGTGTGTGTGTGTGTGTGTCTTCTCGGTGTGTGTGTGTTGTCGTTGTGTGTGTGTGTGTGTGTGGTAGGTGTGTGTGTGTGTTGTCGGTGTGTGTGTGTGTGTGTTGTCGGTGTGTGTGTGTGTTGTCGGTGTGTGTGTGTGTGTTGTCGGTGTGTGTGTGTGTTGTCGGTGTGTGTGTGTGTGTGTTGTCGGTGTGTGTGTGTGTGTTGTCGGTGTGTGTGTGTGTGTGTGTGTGTTGTTGGTGTGTGTGTGTGTGTGTGTGTGTTGTCGGTGTGTGTGTGTGTGGTGTCGGTGTGTGTGTATGTTGTCGGTGTGTGTGTGTGTGTGTTGTCGGTGTGTGTGTGTGTGTTGTCGGTGTGTGTGTGTGTGTGTGTGTGTGTGTGTTGTCGGTGTGTGTGTGAGTGTGTGTTGTCGGTGTGTGTGTGTGTTGTCGGTGTGTGTGTGTGTTGTCGGTGTGTGTGTGTGTGTGTGTGTGTGTGTGTTGTCGGTGTGTGTGTGTGTGTGTTGTCGGTGTGTGTGTGTGTGTGTGTTGTCAGTGTGTGTGTGTGTGTGTTGTCGGTGTGTGTGTGTGTGTTGTCGGTGTGTGTGTGTGTGTGTGTTGTCAGTGTGTGTGTGTGTGTGTGTGTGTTGTCGGTGTGTGTGTGTGTGTGTTGTCGGTGTGTGTGTGTTGTCGGTGTGTGTGTGTGTGTTGTCGGTGTGTTGTCGGTGTGTGTGTGTGTGTGGTATGTGTGTGTGTGTTGTCGGTGTGTGTGTGTGTGTGTTGTCGGTGTGTGTGTGTTGTCGGTGTGTGTGTGTGTGTGTTGTCGGTGTGTGTGTGTGTGTGTCTTCTCGGTGTGTGTGTGTTGTCGTTGTGTGTGTGTGTGTGTGTGGTATGTGTGTGTGTGTGTTGTCGGTGTGTGTGTGTGTGTGTTGTCGGTGTGTGTGTGTGTTGTCGGTGTGTGTGTGTGTGTTCTCGGTGTGTGCTTCTCGGTGTGTGTGTGTTGTCGTTGTGTGTGTGTGTGTGTGTGGTAGGTGTGTGTGTGTGTGTGTGTTGTCAGTGTGTGTGTGTGTGTGTTGTCGGTGTGTGTGTGTGTGTTGTCGGTGTGTGTGTGTGTGTGTGTTGTCAGTGTGTGTGTGCGTGTGTGTGTTGTCGGTGTGTGTGTGTGTGTGTTGTCGGTGTGTGTGTGTTGTCGGTGTGTGTGTGTGTGTTGTCGGTGTGTGTGTGTGTGTGGTATGTGTGTGTGTGTTGTCGGTGTGTGTGTGTGTGTGTTGTCGGTGTGTGTGTGTGTGTGTTGTCGGTGTGTGTGTGTGTGTGTGTGTGTGTGTGTTGTCTGTGTGTGTGTGTTGTCTCTGTGTGTGTGTGTTGTCGTTGTGTGTGTGTGTGTGTGTGGTATGTGTGTGTGTGTGTTGTCGGTGTGTGTGTGTGTGTGTTGTCGGTGTGTGTGTGTGTTGTCGGTGTGTGTGTGTGTGTTCTCGGTGTGTGTGTGTGTTGTCGGTGTGTGTGTGTGTGTGTTGTCGGTGTGTGTGTGTGTTGTCGGTGTGTGTGTGTGTGTGTGTGTGTGTGTGTTGTCGGTGTGTGTGTGTGTGTGTGTGTCTTCTCGGTGTGTGTGTGTTGTCGTTGTGTGTGTGTGTGTGTGTGGTAGGTGTGTGTGTGTGTTGTCGGTGTGTGTGTGTGTGTGTTGTCGGTGTGTGTGTGTGTTGTCGGTGTGTGTGTGTGTGTTGTCGGTGTGTGTGTGTGTTGTCGGTGTGTGTGTGTGTGTGTTGTCGGTGTGTGTGTGTGTGTTGTCGGTGTGTGTGTGTGTGTGTGTGTGTTGTTGGTGTGTGTGTGTGTGTGTGTGTGTTGTCGGTGTGTGTGTGTGTGGTGTCGGTGTGTGTGTATGTTGTCGGTGTGTGTGTGTGTGTGTTGTCGGTGTGTGTGTGTGTGTTGTCGGTGTGTGTGTGTGTGTGTGTGTGTGTGTGTTGTCGGTGTGTGTGTGAGTGTGTGTTGTCGGTGTGTGTGTGTGTTGTCGGTGTGTGTGTGTGTTGTCGGTGTGTGTGTGTGTGTGTGTGTGTGTGTGTTGTCGGTGTGTGTGTGTGTGTGTTGTCGGTGTGTGTGTGTGTGTGTGTTGTCAGTGTGTGTGTGTGTGTGTTGTCGGTGTGTGTGTGTGTGTTGTCGGTGTGTGTGTGTGTGTGTGTTGTCAGTGTGTGTGTGTGTGTGTGTGTGTTGTCGGTGTGTGTGTGTGTGTGTTGTCGGTGTGTGTGTGTTGTCGGTGTGTGTGTGTGTGTTGTCGGTGTGTTGTCGGTGTGTGTGTGTGTGTGGTATGTGTGTGTGTGTTGTCGGTGTGTGTGTGTGTGTGTTGTCGGTGTGTGTGTGTTGTCGGTGTGTGTGTGTGTGTGTTGTCGGTGTGTGTGTGTGTGTGTCTTCTCGGTGTGTGTGTGTTGTCGTTGTGTGTGTGTGTGTGTGTGGTATGTGTGTGTGTGTGTTGTCGGTGTGTGTGTGTGTGTGTTGTCGGTGTGTGTGTGTGTTGTCGGTGTGTGTGTGTGTGTTCTCGGTGTGTGCTTCTCGGTGTGTGTGTGTTGTCGTTGTGTGTGTGTGTGTGTGTGGTAGGTGTGTGTGTGTGTGTGTGTTGTCAGTGTGTGTGTGTGTGTGTTGTCGGTGTGTGTGTGTGTGTTGTCGGTGTGTGTGTGTGTGTGTGTTGTCAGTGTGTGTGTGCGTGTGTGTGTTGTCGGTGTGTGTGTGTGTGTGTTGTCGGTGTGTGTGTGTTGTCGGTGTGTGTGTGTGTGTTGTCGGTGTGTGTGTGTGTGTGGTATGTGTGTGTGTGTTGTCGGTGTGTGTGTGTGTGTGTTGTCGGTGTGTGTGTGTGTGTGTTGTCGGTGTGTGTGTGTGTGTGTGTGTGTGTGTGTTGTCTGTGTGTGTGTGTTGTCTCTGTGTGTGTGTGTTGTCGGTGTGTGTGTGTGTGTGTTGTCGGTGTGTGTGTGTGTGTTGTCAGTGTGTGTGTGTGTGTTGTCGGTGTGTGTGTGTGTGTGTGTTGTCGGTGTGTGTGTGTGTCTGTGTTGTCGGTGTGTGTGTGTGTGTGTTGTCGGTGTGTGTGTGTGTGTGTTGTCGGTGTGTGTGAGTGTGTTGCTGGTGTGTGTGTGTGTGTGTGTTGTCGGTGTGTGTGTGTGTGTTGTCGGTGTGTGTGTGTGTGTTTTCGGTGTGTGTGTGTGTGTGTTGTCGGTGTGTGTGTGTGTGTGTGTGTTGTCAGTGTGTGTGTGTGTGTGTTGTCTGTGTCTGTGTGTGTGTTGTCGGTGTGTGTGTGTGTGTGTGTTGTCGGTGTGTGTGTGTGTGTGTGTGTTTTCGGTGTGTGTGTGTGTGTTGTCGGTGTGTGTGTGTGTGTGTTGTCGGTGTGTATGTGTGTGTGTGTTGTCGGTGTGTTGTCGGTGTGTGTGTGTGTGTGTTGTCGGTGTGTGTGTGTGTGTTGTCGGTGTGTTGTAGGTGTGTGTGTGTGTGTGTGTGTGGTCGGTGTGTGGTCGGTGTGTTGTCGGTGTGTTGTCGGTGTGTGTGTGTGTGTGTGTGTTGTCGGTGTGTGTGTGTGTGTGTTTGTGTTGTCGGTGTGTGTGTGTGTGTGTGTGTTGTCGGTGTGTGTGTGTGTGTGTTGTAGGTGTGTGTGTGTTGTCGGTGTGTGTGTGTGTGTGTTGTCGGTGTGTGTGTGTGTGTGTGTGTCTTCTCGGTGTGTGTGTGTTGTCGTTGTGTGTGTGTGTGTGTGTGGTATGTGTGTGTGTGTGTTGTCGGTGTGTGTGTGTGTGTGTGTGTGTTGTCGGTGTGTGTGTGTGTTGTCGGTGTGTGTGTGTGTGTTCTCGGTGTGTGTGTGTGTTGTCGGTGTGTGTGTGTGTGTGTTGTCGGTGTGTGTGTGTGTTGTCGGTGTGTGTGTGTGTGTGTGTGTGTGTTGTCGGTGTGTGTGTGTGTGTGTGTGTCTTCTCGGTGTGTGTGTGTTGTCGTTGTGTGTGTGTGTGTGTGTGGTAGGTGTGTGTGTGTGTTGTCGGTGTGTGTGTGTGTGTGTTGTCGGTGTGTGTGTGTGTTGTCGGTGTGTGTGTGTGTGTTGTCGGTGTGTGTGTGTGTTGTCGGTGTGTGTGTGTGTGTGTTGTCGGTGTGTGTGTGTGTGTTGTCGGTGTGTGTGTGTGTGTGTGTGTGTTGTTGGTGTGTGTGTGTGTGTGTGTGTGTTGTCGGTGTGTGTGTGTGTGGTGTCGGTGTGTGTGTATGTTGTCGGTGTGTGTGTGTGTGTGTTGTCGGTGTGTGTGTGTGTGTTGTCGGTGTGTGTGTGTGTGTGTGTGTGTGTGTGTTGTCGGTGTGTGTGTGAGTGTGTGTTGTCGGTGTGTGTGTGTGTTGTCGGTGTGTGTGTGTGTTGTCGGTGTGTGTGTGTGTGTGTGTGTGTGTTGTCGGTGTGTGTGTGTGTGTGTTGTCGGTGTGTGTGTGTGTGTGTGTTGTCAGTGTGTGTGTGTGTGTGTTGTCGGTGTGTGTGTGTGTGTTGTCGGTGTGTGTGTGTGTGTGTGTTGTCAGTGTGTGTGTGTGTGTGTGTGTGTTGTCGGTGTGTGTGTGTGTGTGTTGTCGGTGTGTGTGTGTTGTCGGTGTGTGTGTGTGTGTTGTCGGTGTGTTGTCGGTGTGTGTGTGTGTGTGGTATGTGTGTGTGTGTTGTCGGTGTGTGTGTGTGTGTGTTGTCGGTGTGTGTGTGTTGTCGGTGTGTGTGTGTGTGTGTTGTCGGTGTGTGTGTGTGTGTGTCTTCTCGGTGTGTGTGTGTTGTCGTTGTGTGTGTGTGTGTGTGTGGTATGTGTGTGTGTGTGTTGTCGGTGTGTGTGTGTGTGTGTTGTCGGTGTGTGTGTGTGTTGTCGGTGTGTGTGTGTGTGTTCTCGGTGTGTGCTTCTCGGTGTGTGTGTGTTGTCGTTGTGTGTGTGTGTGTGTGTGGTAGGTGTGTGTGTGTGTGTGTGTTGTCAGTGTGTGTGTGTGTGTGTTGTCGGTGTGTGTGTGTGTGTTGTCGGTGTGTGTGTGTGTGTGTGTTGTCAGTGTGTGTGTGCGTGTGTGTGTTGTCGGTGTGTGTGTGTGTGTGTTGTCGGTGTGTGTGTGTTGTCGGTGTGTGTGTGTGTGTTGTCGGTGTGTGTGTGTGTGTGGTATGTGTGTGTGTGTTGTCGGTGTGTGTGTGTGTGTGTTGTCGGTGTGTGTGTGTGTTGTCGGTGTGTGTGTGTGTGTGTGTGTGTGTGTGTTGTCTGTGTGTGTGTGTTGTCGCTGTGTGTGTGTGTTGTCGGTGTGTGTGTGTGTGTTGTCAGTGTGTGTGTGTGTTGTCGGTGTGTGTGTGTGTGTGTGTGTGTTGTCGGTGTGTGTGTGTCTGTGTTGTCGGTGTGTGTGTGTGTGTGTTGTCGGTGTGTGTGTGTGTGTTGTCAGTGTGTGTGTGTGTGTTATCGGTCTGTGTGTGTGTTGTCGGTGTGTGTGTGTGTTGTCGGTGTGTGTGAGTGTGTTGCTGGTGTGTGTGTGTGTGTGTGTGTTGTCGGTGTGTGTGTGTGTGTTGTCGGTGTGTGTGTGTGTGTTGTCAGTGTGTGTGTGTGTGTGTTGTCGGTGTGTGTGTGTGTTGTCGGTGTGTGTGTGTGTGTGTTGTCGGTGTGTGTGTGTGTGTGTTGTCGGTGTGTGTGTGTGTGTGTTGTCGGTGTGTGTGTGTGTGTGTGTTGTCGGTGTGTGTGTGTTTATGTGTTGTCGGTGTGTGTGTGTGTGTGTTGTCGGTGTGTGTGTGTGTTGTCGGTGTGTGTGTGTGTGTGTGTGTGTGTTGTCGGTGTGTGTGTGTGTTGTCGGTGTGTGTGTGTGTGTGTGTGTTGTCGGTGTGTGTGTGTGTGTGTGTGTTGTCGGTGTGTGTGTGTGTGTGTTGTGTGTGTGTTGTCAGTGTGTGTGTGTGTGTGTGTTGTCGGTGTGTGTGTGTGTGTGTTGTCGGTGTGTGTGTGTTGTAAGTGTGTGTGTGTGTGTGTGTGTTGTCGGTGTGTGTGTGTGTTGTCGGTGTGTGTGTGTGTGTGTGTTGTCGGTGTGTGTGTGTGTGTGTTGTCGGTGTGTGTGTGTGTGTGTGTTGTCGGTGTGTGTGTGTGTGTTGTGTGTGTGTTGTCAGTGTGTGTGTGTGTGTGTTGTCGGTGTGTGTGTGTGTGTGTGTGTTGTCGGTGTGTGTGTGTTGTCGGTGTGTGTGTGTGTGTGTTGTCGGTGTGTGTGTGTGTGTTGTCGGTGTGTGTGTGTGTGTTGTCGGTGTGTGTGTGTGTTGTCGGTGTGTGTGTGTGTGTGTGTGTGTTGTCGGTGTGTGTGTGTGTTGTCGGTGTGTGTGTGTGTGTGTGTGTTGTCGGTGTGTGTGTGTGTGTGTGTGTTGTCGGTGTGTGTGTGTGTGTTGTGTGTGTGTTGTCAGTGTGTGTGTGTGTGTGTTGTCGGTGTGTATGTGTGTGTGTGTGTGTTGTCGGTGTGTGTGTGTTGTCGGTGTGTGTGTGTGTGTGTTGTCGGTGTGTGTGTGTGTGTGTTGTCGGTGTGTGTGTGTGTGTGTTGTCAGTGTGTGTGTGTGTTGTCGGTGTGTGTGTGTGTGTGTGTGTGTTGTCGGTGTGTGTGTGTGTTGTCGGTGTGTGTGTGTGTGTGTGTGTTGTCGGTGTGTGTGTGTGTGTGTGTGTTGTCGGTGTGTGTGTGTGTGTTGTGTGTGTGTTGTCAGTGTGTGTGTGTGTGTGTTGTCGGTGTGTATGTGTGTGTGTGTGTGTTGTCGGTGTGTGTGTGTTGTCGGTGTGTGTGTGTGTGTGTGTGTTGTCGGTGTGTGTGTGTGTGTGTGTGTTGTCGGTGTGTGTGTGTGTGTGTTGTCAGTGTGTGTGTGTGTGTTGTCGGTGTGTGTGTGTGTGTGTGTGTGTGTGTGTGTGTTGTTGGTGTGTGTGTGTGTGTGTGTGTTGTCGGTGTGTGTGTGTGTGTGTTGTCGGTGTGTGTGTGTGTGTTGTCGGTGTGTGTGTGTGTGTTGTCGGTGTGTGTGTGTGTGTGTGTTGTCGGTGTGTGTGTGTGTTGTCGGTGTGTGTGTGTGTGTTGTGTGTGTGTGTGTTGTCGGTGTGTGTGTGTGTGTGTGTTGTCGGTGTGTGTGTGTGTGTTGTCGGTGTGTGTGTGTGTGTGTGTTGTCGGTGTGTGTGTGTGTGTGT
>NW_027675520.1:22500-35000 GCF_965601325.2 Salmo salar | reverse complement strand
GTCGGTGTGTTGTCGGTGTGTGTGTGTGTGTGGTAGGTGTGTGTGTGTGTGTTGTCGGTGTGTGTGTGTGTGTGTTGTCGGTGTGTGTGTGTGTGTGTTGTCGGTGTGTGTGTGTGTGTGTGTGTGTGTGTGTGTGTGTGTGTTGTGTGTGTGTGTGTTGTCGGTGTGTGTGTGTGTGTGTTGTCGGTGTGTGTGTGTGTGTGTTGTCTGTGTGTGTGTGTTGTTGGTGTGTGTGTGTGTGTGTTGTCGGTGTGTGTGTGTGTGTGTGTTGTCAGTGTGTGTGTGTGTGTTTTCGGTGTGTGTGTGTGTGTTGTCGGTGTGTGTGTGTCTGTGTTGTCGGTGTGTGTGTGTGTGTGTTGTCGGTGTGTGTGTGTGTGTTGTCAGTGTGTGTGTGTGTGTTATCGGTGTGTGTGTGTGTGTGTGTGTTGTCGGTGTGTGTGTGTGTCTGTGTTGTCGGTGTGTGTGTGTGTTGTCGGTGTGTGTGTGTGTGTGTTGTCGGTGTGTGTGAGTGTGTTGCTGGTGTGTGTGTGTGTGTGTGTGGTGTCGGTGTGTGTGTGTGTGTTGTCGGTGTGTGTGTGTGTGTGTTGTCAGTGTGTGTGTGTGTGTGTTGTCGGTGTGTGTGTGTGTTGTCGGTGTGTGTTTGTGTGTGTTGTCGGTGTGTGTGTGTGTGTGTGTGTGTGTTGTCGGTGTGTGTGTGTGTGTTGTCGGTGTGTGTGTGTGTTGTCGGTGTGTGTGTGTGTGTCTTGTCAGTGTGTGTGTGTGTGTGTTGTCGGTGTGTGTGTGTTTATGTGTTGTCGGTGTGTGTGTGTGTGTTGTCGTTGTGTGTGTGTGTTGTCGGTGTGTGTGTGTGTGTGTGTGTGTTGTCGGTGTGTGTGTGTGTTGTCGGTGTGTGTGTGTGTGTGTTGTCGGTGTGTGTGTGTGTGTGTGTTGTCGGTGTGTGTGTGTGTGTGTGTGTTGTCGGTGTGTGTGTGTGTGTGTGTTGTCGCTGTGTGTGTGTGTGTGTTGTGTGTGTGTGTGTTGTCGGTGTGTGTGTGTGTGTGTTGTCAGTGTGTGTGTGTGTGTTGTCGGTGTGTGTGTGTGTGTGTGTGTGTTGTCGGTGTGTGTGTGTGTGTTGTCGGTGTGTGTGTGTTGTCGGTGTGTGTGTGTGTGTTGTCGGTGTGTGTGTGTGTGTGTGTGTGTGTGTGTTGTCGGTGTGTGTGTGTGTTGTGTGTGTGTGTGTTGTCGGTGTGTGTGTGTGTGTGTTGTCGGTGTGTGTGTGTTGTCGGTGTGTGTGTGTGTTGTCGGTGTGTGTGTGTGTGTTGTCGGTGTGTGTGTCTGTGTGTTGTCGGTGTGTGTGTGTGTGTTGTCGGTGTGTGTGTGTTGTCGGTGCGTGTGTGTGCGTGTTGTCGGTGTGTGTGTGTGTTGTCGGTGTGTGTGTGTGTTGTGTGTGTGTGTGTGTTGTCGGTGTGTGTGTGTGTGTGTTGTCGGTGTGTGTGTGTGTGTGTCTTGTCGGTGTGTTTGTGTTGTCGTTGTGTGTGTGTGTGTGTGTGTGTGGTAGGTGTGTGTGTGTGTTGTCGGTGTGTGTGTGTGTGTGTGTGTTGTCGGTGTGTGTGTGTGTGTTGTCGGTGTGTGTGTGTGTGTTGTCGGTGTGTGTGTGTGTGTTGTTGGTGTGTGGGTGTGTGTGTGTGTGTGTGTTGTCGGTGTGTGTGTGTGTTGTCGGTGTGTGTGTGTGTGTGTTGTCGGTGTGTGTGTGTGTGTTGTCGGTGTGTGTGTGTGTGTTGTCGGTGTGTGTGTGTGTCTGTTGTCGGTGTGTGTGTGTGTGTTGTCGGTGTGTGTGTGTGTTGTCGGTGTGTGTGTGTGTGTGTTGTCGGTGTGTGTGTGTGTGTTGTCAGTGTGTGTGTGTGTGTTGTCGGTGTGTGTGTGTGTGTGTGTTGTCGGTGTGTTTGTGTGTCTGTGTTGTCGGTGTGTGTGTGTGTTGTCGGTGTGTGTGTGTGTGTGTTGTCGGTGTGTGTGAGTGTGTTGCTGGTGTGTGTGTGTGTGTGTGTGTTGTCGGTGTGTGTGTGTGTGTTGTCGGTGTGTGTGTGTGTGTTTTCGGTGTGTGTGTGTGTGTGTTGTCGGTGTGTGTGTGTGTGTGTGTGTTGTCAGTGTGTGTGTGTGTGTGTTGTCTGTGTCTGTGTGTGTGTTGTCGTTGTGTGTGTGTGTGTGTGTGTGTTGTCGGTGTGTGTGTGTGTGTGTGTGTTTTCGGTGTGTGTGTGTGTGTTGTCGGTGTGTGTGTGTGTTGTCGGTGTGTATGTGTGTGTGTGTTGTCGGTGTGTTGTCGGTGTGTGTGTGTGTGTGTTGTCGGTGTGTGTGTGTGTGTTGTCGGTGTGTTGTAGGTGTGTGTGTGTGTGTGTGTGTGGTCGGTGTGTGGTCGGTGTGTTGTCGGTGTGTTGTCGGTGTGTGTGTGTGTGTGTGTTGTCGGTGTGTGTGTGTGTGTGTTTCTGTTGTCGGTGTGTGTGTGTGTGTGTGTTGTCGGTGTGTGTGTGTGTGTGTTGTCGGTGTGTGTGTGTTGTCGGTGTGTGTGTGTGTGTGTTGTCGGTGTGTGTGTGTGTGTGTGTGTGTCTTCTCGGTGTGTGTGTGTTGTCGTTGTGTGTGTGTGTGTGTGTGGTATGTGTGTGTGTGTGTTGTCGGTGTGTGTGTGTGTGTGTTGTCGGTGTGTGTGTGTGTTGTCGGTGTGTGTGTGTGTGTTCTCGGTGTGTGTGTGTGTTGTCGGTGTGTGTGTGTGTGTGTTGTCGGTGTGTGTGTGTGTTGTCGGTGTGTGTGTGTGTGTGTGTGTGTGTGTGTGTTGTCGGTGTGTGTGTGTGTGTGTGTGTCTTCTCGGTGTGTGTGTGTTGTCGTTGTGTGTGTGTGTGTGTGTGGTAGGTGTGTGTGTGTGTTGTCGGTGTGTGTGTGTGTGTGTTGTCGGTGTGTGTGTGTGTTGTCGGTGTGTGTGTGTGTGTTGTCGGTGTGTGTGTGTGTTGTCGGTGTGTGTGTGTGTGTGTTGTCGGTGTGTGTGTGTGTGTTGTCGGTGTGTGTGTGTGTGTGTGTGTGTTGTTGGTGTGTGTGTGTGTGTGTGTGTGTTGTCGGTGTGTGTGTGTGTGGTGTCGGTGTGTGTGTATGTTGTCGGTGTGTGTGTGTGTGTGTTGTCGGTGTGTGTGTGTGTGTTGTCGGTGTGTGTGTGTGTGTGTGTGTGTGTGTGTTGTCGGTGTGTGTGTGAGTGTGTGTTGTCGGTGTGTGTGTGTGTTGTCGGTGTGTGTGTGTGTTGTCGGTGTGTGTGTGTGTGTTGTCGGTGTGTGTGTGTGTGTGTGTTGTCAGTGTGTGTGTGTGTGTGTGTTGTCGGTGTGTGTGTGTGTGTGTTGTCGGTGTGTGTGTGTTGTCGGTGTGTGTGTGTGTGTTGTCGGTGTGTTGTCGGTGTGTGTGTGTGTGTGGTATGTGTGTGTGTGTTGTCGGTGTGTGTGTGTGTGTGTTGTCGGTGTGTGTGTGTGTGTGTTGTCGGTGTGTGTGTGTGTGTGTGTTGTCGGTGTGTGTGTGTGTTGTCGGTGTGTGTGTGTGTGTGTTGTCGGTGTGTGTGTGTGTGTTGTCGGTGTGTGTGTGTGTGTGTGTGTGTTGTTGGTGTGTGTGTGTGTGTGTGTGTGTTGTCGGTGTGTGTGTGTGTGGTGTCGGTGTGTGTGTATGTTGTCGGTGTGTGTGTGTGTGTGTTGTCGGTGTGTGTGTGTGTGTTGTCGGTGTGTGTGTGTGTGTGTGTGTGTGTGTGTGTTGTCGGTGTGTGTGTGAGTGTGTGTTGTCGGTGTGTGTGTGTGTTGTCGGTGTGTGTGTGTGTTGTCGGTGTGTGTGTGTGTGTTGTCGGTGTGTGTGTGTGTGTGTGTTGTCAGTGTGTGTGTGTGTGTGTGTGTGTTGTCGGTGTGTGTGTGTGTGTGTTGTCGGTGTGTGTGTGTTGTCGGTGTGTGTGTGTGTGTTGTCGGTGTGTTGTCGGTGTGTGTGTGTGTGTGGTATGTGTGTGTGTGTTGTCGGTGTGTGTGTGTGTGTGTTGTCGGTGTGTGTGTGTGTGTGTTGTCGGTGTGTGTGTGTGTGTGTGTTGTCGGTGTGTGTGTGTGTGTGTTTGTGTTGTCGGTGTGTGTGTGTGTGTGTTGTCGGTGTGTGTGTGTGTGTGTTGTCGGTGTGTGTGTGTTGTCGGTGTGTGTGTGTGTGTGTTGTCGGTGTGTGTGTGTGTCTTCTCGGTGTGTGTGTGTTGTCGTTGTGTGTGTGTGTGTGTGTGGTATGTGTGTGTGTGTGTTGTCGGTGTGTGTGTGTGTGTGTGTGTGTGTGTGTTGTCGGTGTGTGTGTGTGTGTGTGTCTTCTCGGTGTGTGTGTGTTGTCGTTGTGTGTGTGTGTGTGTGTTGTAGGTGTGTGTGTGTGTTGTTGGTGTGTGTGTGTGTGTGTTGTCGGTGTGTGTGTGTGTTGTCGGTGTGTGTGTGTGTGTTGTCGGTGTGTGTGTGTGTTGTCGGTGTGTGTGTGTGTGTGTTGTCGGTGTGTGTGTGTGTGTTGTCGGTGTGTGTGTGTGTGTGTGTTGTTGGTGTGTGTGTGTGTGTGTGTGTGTTGTCGGTGTGTGTGTGTGTGGTGTCGGTGTGTGTGTGTGTTGTCGGTGTGTGTGTGTGTGTGTTGTCGGTGTGTGTGTGTGTGTTGTCGGTGTGTGTGTGTGTGTGTGTGTGTGTGTTGTCGGTGTGTGTGTGAGTGTGTGTTGTCGGTGTGTGTGTGTGTTGTCGGTGTGTGTGTGTGTTGTCGGTGTGTGTGTGTGTGTGTGTGTGTTGTCGGTGTGTGTGTTGTGTGTGTGTGTGTTGTCGGTGTGTGTGTGTGTGTGTTGTCGGTGTGTGTGTGTGTGTGTGTTGTCAGTGTGTGTGTGTGTGTGTTGTCGGTGTGTGTGTGTGTGTTGTCGGTGTGTGTGTGTGTGTGTGTTGTCAGTGTGTGTGTTTGTGTGTGTGTTGTCGGTGTGTGTGTGTGTGTGTTGTCGGTGTGTGTGTGTTGTCGGTGTGTGTGTGTGTGTTGTCGGTGTGTTGTCGGTGTGTGTGTGTGTGTGGTATGTGTGTGTGTGTTGTCGGTGTGTGTGTGTGTGTGTTGTCGGTGTGTGTGTGTGTGTGTTGTCGGTGTGTGTGTGTGTGTGTGTGTGTGTGTGTGTTGTCTGTGTGTGTGTGTTGTCGCTGTGTGTGTGTGTTGTCGGTGTGTGTGTGTGTGTTGTCAGTGTGTGTGTGTGTTGTCGGTGTGTGTGTGTGTGTGTGTTGTCGGTGTGTGTGTGTCTGTGTTGTCGGTGTGTGTGTGTGTGTGTTGTCGGTGTGTGTGTGTGTGTTGTCAGTGTGTGTGTGTGTGTTATCGGTGTGTGTGTGTGTGTGTGTGTGTTTTCGGTGTGTGTGTGTGTCTGTGTTGTCGGTGTCTGTGTGTGTGTTGTCGGTGTGTGTGTGTGTTGTCGGTGTGTGTGAGTGTGTTGCTGGTGTGTGTGTGTGTGTGTGTGTGTTGTCGGTGTGTGTGTGTGTGTTGTCGGTGTGTGTGTGTGTGTGTTGTCAGTGTGTGTGTGTGTGTGTTGTCGGTGTGTGTGTGTGTTGTCGGTGTGTGTGTGTGTGTGTTGTCGGTGTGTGTGTGTGTGTGTTGTCGGTGTGTGTGTGTGTGTTGTCGGTGTGTGTGTGTGTGTGTGTTGTCGGTGTGTGTGTGTGTGTCTTGTCAGTGTGTGTGTGTGTGTGTTGTCGGTGTGTGTGTGTTTATGTGTTGTCGGTGTGTGTGTGTGTGTGTTGTCGGTGTGTGTGTGTGTTGTCGGTGTGTGTGTGTGTGTGTGTGTGTGTTGTCGGTGTGTGTGTGTGTTGTCGGTGTGTGTGTGTGTGTGTGTGTTGTCGGTGTGTGTGTGTGTGTGTGTGTTGTCGGTGTGTGTGTGTGTGTGTTGTGTGTGTGTTGTCAGTGTGTGTGTGTGTGTGTGTTGTCGGTGTGTGTGTGTGTGTGTTGTCGGTGTGTGTGTGTTGTCGGTGTGTGTGTGTGTGTGTGTGTTGTCGGTGTGTGTGTGTGTTGTCGGTGTGTGTGTGTGTGTGTGTTGTCGGTGTGTGTGTGTGTGTGTTGTCGGTGTGTGTGTGTGTGTGTGTTGTCGGTGTGTGTGTGTGTGTTGTGTGTGTGTTGTCAGTGTGTGTGTGTGTGTGTTGTCGGTGTGTGTGTGTGTGTGTGTGTGTGTGTGTGTGTTGTCGGTGTGTGTGTGTTGTCGGTGTGTGTGTGTGTGTGTTGTCGGTGTGTGTGTGTGTGTTGTCGGTGTGTGTGTGTGTGTGTTGTCGGTGTGTGTGTGTGTTGTCGGTGTGTGTGTGTGTGTGTGTTGTCGGTGTGTGTGTGTGTGTGTGTGTTGTCGGTGTGTGTGTGTGTGTTGTGTGTGTGTTGTCAGTGTGTGTGTGTGTGTGTTGTCGGTGTGTATGTGTGTGTGTGTGTGTTGTCGGTGTGTGTGTGTTGTCGGTGTGTGTGTGTGTGTGTTGTCGGTGTGTGTGTGTGTGTGTTGTCGGTGTGTGTGTGTGTGTGTTGTCAGTGTGTGTGTGTATGTTGTCGGTGTGTGTGTGTGTGTGTGTGTGTGTGTGTGTTGTTGGTTTTGTGTGTGTGTGTGTGTGTTGTCGGTGTGTGTGTGTGTGTGTTGTCGGTGTGTGTGTGTGTGTTGTCTGTGTGTGTGTGTGTTGTCGGTGTGTGTGTGTGTGTTGTCGGTGTGTGTGTGTGTTGTCGGTGTGTGTGTGTGTGTGTGTTGTCGGTGTGTGTGTGTGTGTGTGTTGTCGGTGTGTGTGTGTGTGTTGTGTGTGTGTGTGTTGTCGGTGTGTGTGTGTGTGTGTGTTGTCGGTGTGTGTGTGTGTGTTGTCGGTGTGTGTGTGTGTGTGTTGTCGGTGTGTGTGTGTGTGTGTGTGTTGTCGGTGTGTGTGTGTGTGTGTTGTGTGTGTGTGTGTTGTTGGTGTGTGTGTGTGTGTGTGTTGTCGGTGTGTGTGTGTGTGTGTGTGTGTTGTTGGTGTGTGTGTGTGTGTGTGTGTGTGTTGTCGGTGTGTGTGTGTGTGGTGTCGGTGTGTGTGTGTGTTGTCGGTGTGTGTGTGTGTTGTCGGTGTGTGTGTGTGTGTTGTCGGTGTGTGTGTGTGTGTGTGTGTGTGTGTTGTCGGTGTGTGTGTGAGTGTTTGTTGTCGGTGTGTGTGTGTGTTGTCGGTGTGTGTGTGTGTTGTCGGTGTGTGTGTGTGTGTGTGTTGTCGGTGTGTGTGTTGTGTGTGTGTGTGTTGTCGGTGTGTGTGTGTGTGTGTTGTCGGGGTGTGTGTGTGTGTGTTGTCGGTGTGTGTGTGTGTGTTGTCGGTGTGTGTGTGTGTGTGTGTTGTCAGTGTGTGTGTGTGTGTGTGTTGTCGGTGTGTGTGTGTGTGTGTTGTCGGTGTGTGTGTGTTGTCGGTGTGTGTGTGTGTGTTGTCGGTGTGTTGTCGGTGTGTGTGTGTGTGTGGTAGGTGTGTGTGTGTGTGTTGTCGGTGTGTGTGTGTGTGTGTTGTCGGTGTGTGTGTGTGTGTGTTGTCGGTGTGTGTGTGTGTGTGTGTGTGTGTGTTGTGTGTGTGTGTGTTGTCGGTGTGTGTGTGTGTGTGTTGTCGGTGTGTGTGTGTGTGTGTTGTCTGTGTGTGTGTGTTGTTGGTGTGTGTGTGTGTGTGTTGTCGGTGTGTGTGTGTGTGTGTGTTGTCAGTGTGTGTGTGTGTGTTTTCGGTGTGTGTGTGTGTGTGTGTTGTCGGTGTGTGTGTGTCTGTGTTGTCGGTGTGTGTGTGTGTGTGTTGTCGGTGTGTGTGTGTGTGTTGTCAGTGTGTGTGTGTGTGTTATCGGTGTGTGTGTGTGTGTGTGTGTGTGTGTTGTCGGTGTGTGTGTGTGTCTGTGTTGTCGGTGTGTGTGTGTGTGTTGTCGGTGTGTGTGTGTGTGTGTTGTCGTTGTGTGTGAGTGTGTTGCTGGTGTGTGTGTGTGTGTGTGTGTTGACGGTGTGTGTGTGTGTGTTGTCGGTGTGTGTGTGTGTGTGTGTGTTGTCAGTGTGTGTGTGTGTGTGTTGTCGGTGTGTGTGTGTGTTGTCGGTGTGTGTTTGTGTGTGTTGTCGGTGTGTGTGTGTGTGTGTGTGTGTGTTGTCGGTGTGTGTGTGTGTGTTGTCGGTGTGTGTGTGTGTTGTCGGTGTGTGTGTGTGTGTCTTGTCAGTGTGTGTGTTTATGTGTTGTCGGTGTGTGTGTGTGTGTTGTCGTTGTGTGTGTGTGTTGTCGGTGTGTGTGTGTGTGTGTTGTCGGTGTGTGTGTGTGTTGTCGGTGTGTGTTTGTGTGTGTTGTCGGTGTGTGTGTGTGTGTGTGTGTGTGTTGTCGGTGTGTGTGTGTGTGTTGTCGGTGTGTGTGTGTGTTGTCGTTGTGTGTGTGTGTGTCTTGTCAGTGTGTGTGTTTATGTGTTGTCGGTGTGTGTGTGTGTGTTGTCGTTGTGTGTGTGTGTTGTCGGTGTGTGTGTGTGTGTGTGTTGTCGGTGTGTGTGTGTGTTGTCGGTGTGTGTGTGTGTGTGTTGTCGGTGTGTGTGTGTGTGTTGTCGGTGTGTGTGTGTGTGTTGTGTGTGTTGTCAGTGTGTGTGTGTGTGTGTTGTCGGTGTGTGTGTGTGTGTGTGTGTGTTGTCGGTGTGTGTGTGTTGTCGGTGTGTGTGTGTGTGTGTTGTCGGTGTGTGTGTGTGTGTGTTGTCGGTGTGTGTGTGTGTGTGTGTTGTCAGTGTGTGTGTGTGTGTTGTCGGTGTGTGTGTGTGTGTGTGTGTGTGTGTGTGTTGTCGGTGTGTGTGTGTGTGTGTGTTGTCGGTGTGTGTGTGTGTGTTGTCAGTGTGTGAGTGTGTGTTGTCGGTGTGTGTGTGTGTTGTCGGTGTGTGTGTGTGTGTTGTTTGTGTGTGTCTGTGTGTGTGTGTTGTCGGTGTGTGTGTGTGTGTGTGTTGTCGGTGTGTGTGTGTGTGTTGTGTGTGTGTGTGTTGTCGGTGTGTGTGTGTGTGTGTGTTGTCGGTGTGTGTGTTGTCGGTGTGTGTGTGTGTGTGTGTTGTCGGTGTGTGTGTGTGTGTGTGTGTTGTCGGTGTGTGTGTGTGTGTGTGTTGTGTGTGTGTGTGTTGTCGGTGTGTGTGTGTGTGTGTTGTCGGTGTGTGTGTGTGTGTGTGTTGTCGGTGTGTGTGTGTGTGTTGTCGGTGTGTGCGTGTGTTGTCGTTGTGTGTGTGTGTGTGTGTTGTCGGTGTGTGTGTGTGTGTTGTCGGTGTGTGTGTGTGTGTGTGTTGTCGGTGTGTGTGTGTGTGTGTGTTGTCGGTGTGTGTGTGTGTGAGTGTGTGTGTTGTCGGTGTGTGTGTGTGTTGTGTGTGTGTGTGTTGTCGGTGTGTGTGTGTGTGTGTTGTCGGTGTGTGTGTGTGTTTGTGTTGTCGGTGTGTGTGTGTGTGTGTTGTCGGTGTGTGTGTGTGTGTTGTCGGTGTGTGTGTGTGTGTGTTGTGTGTGTGTGTGTTGTTGGTGTGTGTGTGTGTGTGTTGTCGGTGTGTGTGTGTGTGTGTGTGTGTGTGTTGTTGGTGTGTGTGTGTGTGTGTGTGTGTGTTGTCGGTGTGTGTGTGTGTGGTGTCGGTGTGTGTGTGTGTTGTCGGTGTGTGTGTGTGTTGTCGGTGTGTGTGTGTGTGTTGTCGGTGTGTGTGTGTGTGTGTGTGTGTGTGTTGTCGGTGTGTGTGTGAGTGTTTGTTGTCGGTGTGTGTGTGTGTTGTCGGTGTGTGTGTGTGTTGTCGGTGTGTGTGTGTGTGTGTGTTGTCGGTGTGTGTGTTGTGTGTGTGTGTGTTGTCGGTGTGTGTGTGTGTGTGTTGTCGGGGTGTGTGTGTGTGTGTTGTCGGTGTGTGTGTGTGTTGTCGGTGTGTGTGTGTGTGTCTTGTCAGTGTGTGTGTGTGTGTGTTGTCGGTGTGTGTGTGTTTATGTGTTGTCGGTGTGTGTGTGTGTGTTGTCGTTGTGTGTGTGTGTTGTCGGTGTGTGTGTGTGTGTGTGTGTGTTGTCGGTGTGTGTGTGTGTTGTCGGTGTGTGTGTGTGTGTGTTGTCGGTGTGTGTGTGTGTGTGTGTTGTCGGTGTGTGTGTGTGTGTTGTGTGTGTTGTCAGTGTGTGTGTGTGTGTGTTGTCGGTGTGTGTGTGTGTGTGTGTGTGTGTTGTCGGTGTGTGTGTGTTGTCGGTGTGTGTGTGTGTGTGTTGTCGGTGTGTGTGTGTGTGTGTTGTCGGTGTGTGTGTGTGTTGTCAGTGTGTGTGTGTGTGTTGTCGGTGTGTGTGTGTGTGTGTGTGTGTGTGTGTGTTGTCGGTGTGTGTGTGTGTGTGTGTTGTCGGTGTGTGTGTGTTGTCAGTGTGTGAGTGTGTGTTGTCGGTGTGTGTGTGTGTTGTCGGTGTGTGTGTGTGTGTTGTCGGTGTGTGTCTGTGTGTGTGTGTTGTCGGTGTGTGTGTGTGTGTGTGTTGTCGGTGTGTGTGTGTGTGTTGTGTGTGTGTGTGTTGTCGGTGTGTGTGTGTGTGTGTGTTGTCGGTGTGTGTGTTGTCGGTGTGTGTGTGTGTGTGTGTTGTCGGTGTGTGTGTGTGTGTGTGTTGTCGGTGTGTGTGTGTGTGTGTTGTGTGTGTGTGTGTTGTCGGTGTGTGTGTGTGTGTGTTGTCGGTGTGTGTGTGTGTGTGTTGTCGGTGTGTGTGTGTGTGTTGTCGGTGTGTGCGTGTGTTGTCAGTGTGTGTGTGTGTGTGTTGTCGGTGTGTGTGTGTGTGTGTGTGTGTTGTCGGTGTGTGTGTGTTGTCGGTGTGTGTGTGTGTGTGTTGTCGGTGTGTGTGTGTGTGTTGTCGGTGTGTGTGTGTGTGTGTTGTCGGTGTGTGTGCGTGTTGTCGGTGTGTGTGTGTGTGTGTGTGTGTGTGTTGTCGGTGTGTGTGTGTGTTGTCGGTGTGTGTGTGTGTGTGTGTGTTGTCGGTGTGTGTGTGTGTGTGTGTTGTCGGTGTGTGTGTGTGTGTTGTGTGTGTGTTGTCAGTGTGTGTGTGTGTGTGTTGTCGGTGTGTATGTGTGTGTGTGTGTGTTGTCGGTGTGTGTGTGTTGTCGGTGTGTGTGTGTGTGTGTTGTCGGTGTGTGTGTGTGTGTGTTGTCGGTGTGTGTGTGTGTGTGTGTGTGTGTGTTGTCGGTGTGTGTGTGAGTGTTTGTTGTCGGTGTGTGTGTGTGTTGTCGGTGTGTGTGTGTGTTGTCGGTGTGTGTGTGTGTGTGTGTTGTCGGTGTGTGTGTTGTGTGTGTGTGTGTTGTCGGTGTGTGTGTGTGTGTGTTGTCGGGGTGTGTGTGTGTGTGTTGTCGGTGTGTGTGTGTGTTGTCGGTGTGTGTGTGTGTGTCTTGTCAGTGTGTGTGTGTGTGTGTTGTCGGTGTGTGTGTGTTTATGTGTTGTCGGTGTGTGTGTGTGTGTTGTCGTTGTGTGTGTGTGTTGTCGGTGTGTGTGTGTGTGTGTGTGTGTTGTCGGTGTGTGTGTGTGTTGTCGGTGTGTGTGTGTGTGTGTTGTCGGTGTGTGTGTGTGTGTGTGTTGTCGGTGTGTGTGTGTGTGTTGTGTGTGTTGTCAGTGTGTGTGTGTGTGTGTTGTCGGTGTGTGTGTGTGTGTGTGTGTGTGTTGTCGGTGTGTGTGTGTTGTCGGTGTGTGTGTGTGTGTGTTGTCGGTGTGTGTGTGTGTGTGTTGTCGGTGTGTGTGTGTGTTGTCAGTGTGTGTGTGTGTGTTGTCGGTGTGTGTGTGTGTGTGTGTGTGTGTGTGTGTTGTCGGTGTGTGTGTGTGTGTGTGTTGTCGGTGTGTGTGTGTGTGTTGTCAGTGTGTGAGTGTGTGTTGTCGGTGTGTGTGTGTGTTGTCGGTGTGTGTGTGTGTGTTGTCGGTGTGTGTCTGTGTGTGTGTGTTGTCGGTGTGTGTGTGTGTGTGTGTTGTCGGTGTGTGTGTGTGTGTTGTGTGTGTGTGTGTTGTCGGTGTGTGTGTGTGTGTGTGTTGTCGGTGTGTGTGTTGTCGGTGTGTGTGTGTGTGTGTGTTGTCGGTGTGTGTGTGTGTGTGTGTTGTCGGTGTGTGTGTGTGTGTGTTGTGTGTGTGTGTGTTGTCGGTGTGTGTGTGTGTGTGTTGTCGGTGTGTGTGTGTGTGTGTTGTCGGTGTGTGTGTGTGTGTTGTCGGTGTGTGCGTGTGTTGTCAGTGTGTGTGTGTGTGTGTTGTCGGTGTGTGTGTGTGTGTGTGTGTGTTGTCGGTGTGTGTGTGTTGTCGGTGTGTGTGTGTGTGTGTTGTCGGTGTGTGTGTGTGTGTTGTCGGTGTGTGTGTGTGTGTGTTGTCGGTGTGTGTGCGTGTTGTCGGTGTGTGTGTGTGTGTGTGTGTGTGTGTTGTCGGTGTGTGTGTGTGTTGTCGGTGTGTGTGTGTGTGTGTGTGTTGTCGGTGTGTGTGTGTGTGTGTGTTGTCGGTGTGTGTGTGTGTGTTGTGTGTGTGTTGTCAGTGTGTGTGTGTGTGTGTTGTCGGTGTGTATGTGTGTGTGTGTGTGTTGT
>NW_027675520.1:0-17500 GCF_965601325.2 Salmo salar | reverse complement strand
CGGTGTGTGTGTGTGTGTGTTGTCGGTGTGTGTGTGTTGTCGGTGTGTGTGTGTGTGTTGTCGGTGTGTTGTCGGTGTGTGTGTGTGTGTGGTAGGTGTGTGTGTGTGTGTTGTCGGTGTGTGTGTGTGTGTGTTGTCGGTGTGTGTGTGTGTGTGTTGTCGGTGTGTGTGTGTGTGTGTGTGTGTGTTGTGTGTGTGTGTGTTGTCGGTGTGTGTGTGTGTGTGTTGTCGGTGTGTGTGTGTGTGTGTTGTCTGTGTGTGTGTGTTGTCGGTGTGTGTGTGTGTTGTCGGTGTGTGTGTGTGTGTGTGTTGTCAGTGTGTGTGTGTGTGTTGTCGGTGTGTGTGTGTGTGTGTGTGTGTGTGTTGTCGGTGTGTGTGTGTCTGTGTTGTCGGTGTGTGTGTGTGTGTGTTGTCGGTGTGTGTGTGTGTGTTGTCAGTGTGTGTGTGTGTGTTATCGGTGTGTGTGTGTGTGTGTGTGTGTGTTGTCGGTGTGTGTGTGTGTCTGTGTTGTCGGTGTGTGTGTGTGTGTTGTCGGTGTGTGTGTGTGTGTGTGTGTTGTCGGTGTGTGTGAGTGTGTTGCTGGTGTGTGTGTGTGTGTGTGTGTTGTCGGTGTGTGTGTGTGTTGTCGGTGTGTGTGTGTGTGTTGTCAGTGTGTGTGTGTGTGTGTTGTCGGTGTGTGTGTGTGTTGTCGGTGTGTGTGTGTGTGTGTGTTGTCGGTGTGTGTGTGTTTGTGTGTGTGTGTTGTCGGTGTGTGTGTGTGTGTTGTCGTTGTGTGTGTGTGTGTGTGTTGTCGGTGTGTGTGTGTGTGTCTTGTCAGTGTGTGTGTGTGTGTGTTGTCGGTGTGTGTGTGTTTATGTGTTGTCGGTGTGTGTGTGTGTGTTGTCGTTGTGTGTGTGTGTTGTCGGTGTGTGTGTGTGTGTGTGTGTGTTGTCGGTGTGTGTGTGTGTTGTCAGTGTGTGTGTGTGTGTGTTGTCGGTGTGTGTGTGTGTGTGTGTTGTCGGTGTGTGTGTGTGTGTTGTGTGTGTTGTCAGTGTGTGTGTGTGTGTGTGTTGTCGGTGTGTGTGTGTGTGTGTGTGTTGTCGGTGTGTGTGTGTTGTCGGTGTGTGTGTGTGTGTGTTGTCGGTGTGTGTGTGTGTGTGTTGTCGGTGTGTGTGTGTGTGTGTTGTCAGTGTGTGTGTGTGTGTTGTCGGTGTGTGTGTGTGTGTGTGTGTGTGTGTGTGTGTTGTCGGTGTGTGTGTGTGTGTGTGTGTTGTCGGTGTGTGTGTGTGTGTTGTCAGTGTGTGTGTGTGTGTTGTCGGTGTGTGTGTGTGTTGTCGGTGTGTGTGTGTGTGTGTGTTGTCGGTGTATGTGTGTGTGTGTTGTCGGTGTGTGTGTGTGTGTTGTGTGTGTGTGTGTTGTCGGTGTGTGTGTGTGTGTGTGTTGTCGGTGTGTGTGTGTGTGTTGTCGGTGTGTGTGTGTGTGTGTGTTGTCGGTGTGTGTGTGTGTGTGTGTGTTGTCGGTGTGTGTGTGTGTGTTGTGTGTGTGTGTGTGTTGTCGGTGTGTGTGTGTGTGTGTTGTCGGTGTGTGTGTGTGTGTGTGTTGTCGGTGTGTGTGTGTGTGTGTTGTCGGTGTGTGTGTGTGTTGTCGTTGTGTGTGTGTGTGTGTGTTGTCGGTGTGTTTGTGTGTGTGTGTTGTCGGTGTGTGTGAGTGTGTTGCTGGTGTGTGTGTGTGTGTGTGTGTTGTCGGTGTGTGTGTGTGTTGTCGGTGTGTGTGTGTGTGTTGTCAGTGTGTGTGTGTGTGTTGTCGGTGTGTGTGTGTGTTGTCGGTGTGTGTGTGTGTTGTCGGTGTGTGTGTGTGTGTTGTCGGTGTGTGTGTGTGTGTGTGTTGTCGGTGTGTGTGTGTGTGTCTTGTCAGTGTGTGTGTGTGTGTGTTGTCGGTGTGTGTGTGTTTATGTGTTGTCGGTGTGTGTGTGTGTGTTGTCGTTGTGTGTGTGTGTTGTCGGTGTGTGTGTGTGTGTGTGTGTGTGTGTCGGTGTGTGTGTGTGTTGTCGGTGTGTGTGTGTGTGTGTTGTCGGTGTGTGTGTGTGTGTTGTTGTCGGTGTGTGTGTGTGTGTTGTGTGTGTTGTCAGTGTGTGTGTGTGTGTGTGTTGTCGGTGTGTGTGTGTGTGTGTTGTCGGTGTGTGTGTGTTGTCGGTGTGTGTGTGTGTGTGTTGTCGGTGTGTGTGTGTGTGTGTTGTCGGTGTGTGTGTGTGTGTGTTGTCAGTGTGTGTGTGTGTGTTGTCGGTGTGTGTGTGTGTGTGTGTATGTGTGTGTGTGTTGTCGGTGTGTGTGTGTGTGTGTGTTGTCGGTGTGTGTGTGTGTGTTGTCAGTGTGTGTGTGTGTGTTGTCGGTGTGTGTGTGTGTTGTCGGTGTGTGTGTGTGTGTGTGTGTTGTCGGTGTGTGTGTGTGTGTGTGTTGTCGGTGTGTGTGTGTGTGTTGTGTGTGTGTGTGTTGTCGGTGTGTGTGTGTGTGTGTTGTCGGTGTGTGTGTGTGTGTTGTCGGTGTGTGTGTGTGTGTGTGTTGTCGGTGTGTGTGTGTGTGTGTGTGTGTTGTCGGTGTGTGTGTGTGTGTTGTGTGTGTGTGTGTTGTCGGTGTGTGTGTGTGTGTGTTGTCGGTGTGTGTGTGTGTGTGTGTTGTCGGTGTGTGTGTGTGTGTGTTGTCGGTGTGTGTGTGTGTTGTCGTGTGTGTGTGTGTGTGTGTTGTCGGTGTGTGTGTGTGTGTTGTCGGTGTGTGTGTGTGTGTGTGTTGTCGGTGTGTGTGTGTGTTGTCGGTGTGTGTGTGTGTTGTGTGTGTGTGTGTTGTAATGTGTGTGTGTGTTGTCGGTGTGTGTGTGTGTTTGTGTTGTCGGTGTGTGTGTGTGTGTGTTGTCGGTGTGTGTGTGTGTGTTGTCGGTGTGTGTGTGTGTGTGTGTGTGTGTTGTCGGTGTGTGTGTGTGTTGTGTGTGTGTGTGTTGTCGGTGTGTGTGTGTGTTGTCGGTGTGTGTGTGTGTTTGTGTTGTCGATGTGTGTGTGTGTGTGTTGTCGGTGTGTGTGTGTGTGTGTGTGTGTTGTCGGTGTGTGTGTGTGTGTGTGTTGTCGGTGTGTGTGTGTTGTCGGTGTGTGTGTGTGTGTGTTGTCGGTGTGTTGTCGGTGTGTGTGTGTGTGTTGTCGGTGTGTGTGTGTGTGTGTTGTGGGTGTGTGTGTGTGTGTTGTCGGTGTGTGTGTGTGTGTGTTGTCGGTGTGTGTGTGTGTGTGTGTGTTGTCGGTGTGTGTGTGTGTGTGTGTGTTGTCGGTGTGTGTGTGTGTGTGTTGTGTGTGTGTTGTCAGTGTGTGTGTGTGTGTGTTGTCGGTGTGTGTGTGTGTGTGTTGTCGGTGTGTGTGTGTTGTCGGTGTGTGTGTGTGTGTGTGTGTGTTGTCGGTGTGTGTGTGTGTTGTCGGTGTGTGTGTGTGTGTGTGTTGTCGGTGTGTGTGTGTGTGTGTGTGTTGTCGGTGTGTGTGTGTGTGTGTGTGTTGTCGGTGTGTGTGTGTGTGTGTGTTGTCGGTGTGTGTGTGTGTTGTCGGTGTGTGTGAGTGTGTTGCTGGTGTGTGTGTGTGTGTGTGTTGTCGGTGTGTGTGTGTGTGTTGTCGGTGTGTGTGTGTGTGTTGTCAGTGTGTGTGTGTGTGTGTTGTCGGTGTGTGTGTGTGTTGTCGGTGTGTGTGTGTGTGTGTTGTCGGTGTGTGTGTGTGTTGTCGGTGTGTGTGTGTGTGTTGTCGGTGTGTGTGTGTGTGTGTGTTGTCGGTGTGTGTGTTTGTGTCTTGTCAGTGTGTGTGTGTGTGTGTTGTCGGTGTGTGTGTGTTTATGTGTTGTCGGTGTGTGTGTGTGTGTTGTCGGTGTGTGTGTGTGTTGTCGGTGTGTGTGTGTGTGTGTGTGTGTGTGTTGTCGGTGTGTGTGTGTGTTGTCGGTGTGTGTGTGTGTGTGTTGTCGGTGTGTGTGTGTGTGTGTGTGTTGTCGGTGTGTGTGTGTGTGTGTGTGTGTGTGTGTTGTCAGTGTGTGTGTGTGTGTGTTGTCGGTGTGTGTGTGTGTGTGTTGTCGGTGTGTGTGTGTTGTCGGTGTGTGTGTGTGTGTGTGTGTGTTGTCGGTGTGTGTGTGTGTTGTCGGTGTGTGTGTGTGTGTGTTGTCGGTGTGTGTGTGTGTTGTCGGTGTGTGTGTGTGTGTTGTCGGTGTGTGTGTGTGTGTGTGTGGTAGGTGTGTGTGTGTGTTGTCGGTGTGTGTGTGTGTGTGTTGTCGGTGTGTGTGTGTGTTGTCGGTGTGTGTGTGTGTGTTGTCGGTGTGTGTGTGTGTTGTCGGTGTGTGTGTGTGTGTGTTGTCGGTGTGTGTGTGTGTGTTGTCGGTGTGTGTGTGTGTGTGTGTGTTGTTGGTGTGTGTGTGTGTGTGTGTTGTCGGTGTGTGTGTGTGTGGTGTCGGTGTGTGTGTGTGTTGTCGGTGTGTGTGTGTGTGTGTTGTCGGTGTGTGTGTGTGTGTTGTCGGTGTGTGTGTGTGTGTGTGTGTGTGTGTTGTCGGTGTGTGTGTAGTGTGTGTTGTCGGTGTGTGTGTGTGTTGTCGGTGTGTGTGTGTGTGTGTGTGTGTGTTGTCGGTGTGTGTGTTGTGTGTGTGTGTGTTGTCGGTGTGTGTGTGTGTGTGTTGTCGGTGTGTGTGTGTGTGTGTGTTGTCAGTGTGTGTGTGTGTGTGTTGTCGGTGTGTGTGTGTGTGTTGTCGGTGTGTGTGTGTGTGTTGTCAGTGTGTGTGTGTGTGTGTGTGTTGTCGGTGTGTGTGTGTGTGTGTTGTCGGTGTGTGTGTGTTGTCGGTGTGTGTGTGTGTGTTGTCGGTGTGTTGTCGGTGTGTGTGTGTGTGGTTGTGTGTGTGTGTTGTCGGTGTGTGTGTGTGTGTGTTGTCGGTGTGTGTGTGTGTGTGTTGTCGGTGTGTGTGTGTGTGTTGTGTGTGTGTGTGTGTGTGTTGTCTGTGGGTGTGTGTTGTCGCTGTGTGTGTGTGTTGTCGGTGTGTGTGTGTGTGTGTTGTCGTGTGTGTGTGTGTTGTCGGTGTGTGTGTGTGTGTGTGTGTGTTGTCGGTGTGTGTGTGTCTGTGTTGTCGGTGTGTGTGTGTGTGTGTTGTCGGTGTGTGTGTGTGTGTTGTCGGTGTGTGTGTGTGTGTTGTCGGTGTGTGTGTGTGTGTGTTGTCGGTGTGTGTGTGTGTGTGTTGTCGGTGTGTGTGTGTGTGTGTGTTGTCAGTGTGTGTGTGTGTGTGTTGTCGGTGTGTGTGTGTGTTGTCGGTGTGTGTGTGTGTGTGTTGTCGGTGTGTGTGTGTGTGTGTTGTCGGTGTGTGTGTGTGTGTTGTCGGTGTGTGTGTGTGTGTGTGTTGTCGGTGTGTGTGTGTGTGTCTTGTCAGTGTGTGTGTGTGTGTGTTGTCGGTGTGTGTGTGTTTATGTGTTGTCGGTGTGTGTGTGTGTGTTGTCGGTGTGTGTGTGTGTTGTCGGTGTGTGTGTGTGTGTGTGTTGTCGGTGTGTGTGTGTGTTGTCGGTGTGTGTAGGTGTGTGTGTGTGTTGTCGGTGTGTGTGTGTGTGTGTGTGTTGTCGGTGTGTGTGTGTGTGTGTTGTGTGTGTGTTGTCAGTGTGTGTGTGTGTGTTGTCGGTGTGTGTGTGTGTGTGTTGTCGTTGTGTGTGTGTTGTCGGTGTGTGTGTGTGTGTGTGTGTGTTGTCGGTGTGTGTGTGTGTTGTCGGTGTGTGTGTGTGTGTGTGTTGTCGGTGTGTGTGTGTGTGTGTGTGTTGTCGGTGTGTGTGTGTGTGTGTGTGTTGTCGGTGTGTGTGTGTGTGTGTGTGTTGTCGGTGTGTGTGTGTGTTGTGTGTGTGTTGTCAGTGTGTGTGTGTGTGTGTTGTCGGTGTGTGTGTGTGTGTGTGTGTTGTCGGTGTGTGTGTGTTGTCGGTGTGTGTGTGTGTGTTGTCGGTGTGTGTTTGTGTGTTGTCGGTGTGTGTGTGTGTGTTGTCGGGGTGTGTGTGTGTTGTCGGTGTGTGTGTGTGTGTGTGTGTGTTGTCGGTGTGTGTGTGTGTTGTCGGTGTGTGTGTGTGTGTGTGTGTTGTCGGTGTGTGTGTGTGTGTGTGTGTTGTCGGTGTGTATGTGTGTGTGTGTGTGTTGTCGGTGTGTGTGTGTTGTCGGTGTGTGTGTGTGTGTGTTGTCGGTGTGTGTGTGTGTGTGTTGTCGGTGTGTGTGTGTGTGTGTTGTCAGTGTGTGTGTGTGTGTTGTCGGTGTGTGTGTGTGTGTGTGTGTGTGTGTGTGTGTTGTCGGTGTGTGTGTGTGTGTGTGTGTGTTGTCGGTGTGTGTGTGTGTGTGTGTGTTGTCGGTGTGTGTGTGTGTGTTGTCGGTGTGTGTGTGTGTTGTCGTTGT
The DNA here is from genome assembly GCF_965601325.2 of Salmo salar. Lineage (NCBI taxonomy): Eukaryota > Metazoa > Chordata > Actinopteri > Salmoniformes > Salmonidae > Salmo > Salmo salar. The sequence goes on along the minus strand of NW_027675520.1, from coordinate 11,112 downwards.
GTGTGTGTGTGTGTGTTGTCGGTGTGTGTGTGTGTGTTGTCTGTGTGTGTGTGTGTGTGTGTTGTCGGTGTGTGTGTGTGTGTGTGTGTTGTCGGTGTGTGTGTGTGTGTGTTGTGTGTGTGTGTGTTGTTGGTGTGTGTGTGTGTGTGTTGTCGGTGTGTGTGTGTGTGTGTGTGTGTGTTGTTGGTGTGTGTGTGTGTGTGTGTGTGTTGTCGGTGTGTGTGTGTGTGTGTTGTCGGTGTGTGTGTGTGTGTTGTCGGTGTGTGTGTGTGTTGTCGGTGTGTGTGTGTGTGTTGTCGGTGTGTGTGTGTGTGTGTGTGTGTGTGTTGTCGGTGTGTGTGTGTGTGTGTTGTCGGTGTGTGTTGTGTGTGTTGTCGGTGTGTGTGTGTGTGTTGTCGGGGTGTGTGTGTGTTGTCGGTGTGTGTGTGTGTGTGTGTGTGTTGTCGGTGTGTGTGTGTGTTGTCGGTGTGTGTGTGTTTGTGTGTGTTGTCGGTGTGTGTGTGTGTGTGTGTGTTGTCGGTGTGTGTGTGTGTGTTGTGTGTGTGTTGTCAGTGTGTGTGTGTGTGTGTTGTCGGTGTGTATGTGTGTGTGTGTGTGTTGTCGGTGTGTGTGTGTGTTGTCGGTGTGTGTGTGTGTGTGTTGTCGGTGTGTGTGTGTGTGTGTTGTCGGTGTGTGTGTGTGTGTGTTGTCAGTGTGTGTGTGTGTGTTGTCGGTGTGTGTGTGTGTGTGTGTGTGTGTGTGTGTGTGTGTGTTGTCGGTGTGTGTGTGTGTGTGTGTGTTGTCGGTGTGTGTGTGTGTGTTGTCGGGGTGTGTGTGTGTTGTCGGTGTGTGTGTGTGTGTGTGTGTGTTGTCGGTGTGTGTGTGTGTTGTCGGTGTGTGTGTGTGTGTGTGTTGTCGGTGTGTGTGTGTGTGTGTGTGTTGTCGGTGTGTATGTGTGTGTGTGTGTGTTGTCGGTGTGTGTGTGTTGTCGGTGTGTGTGTGTGTGTGTTGTCGGTGTGTGTGTGTGTGTGTTGTCGGTGTGTGTGTGTGTGTGTTGTCGGTGTGTGTGTGTGTGTGTTGTCAGTGTGTGTGTGTGTGTTGTCGGTGTGTGTGTGTGTGTGTTGTCGGTGTGTGTGTGTGTGTGTGTTGTCGGTGTGTGTGTGTGTGTGTTGTCGGTGTGTGTGTGTGTGTTGTCGGTGTGTGTGTGTGTTGTCGTTGTGTGTGTGTGTGTGTGTTGTCGGTGTGTGTGTGTGTGTTGTCTGTGTGTGTGTGTGTGTGTGTTGTCGGTGTGTGTGTGTGTGTGTGTGTTGTCGGTGTGTGTGTGTGTGTGTTGTGTGTGTGTGTGTTGTCGGTGTGTGTGTGTGTGTGTTGTCGGTGTGTGTGTGTGTGTGTGTGTGTGTGTGTGGTGTCGTGTGTGTGTGTGTGTGTGTTGTCGGTGTGTGTGTGTGTGTGGTGTCGGTGTGTGTGTGTGTTGTCGGTGTGTGTGTGTGTTGTCGGTGTGTGTTTGTGTGTTGTCGGTGTGTGTGTGTGTGTTGTCGGTGTGTGTGTGTGTTGTCGGTGTGTGTGTGTGTGTGTGTGTGTTGTCGGTGTGTGTGTGTGTTGTCGGTGTGTGTGTGTGTGTGTGTGTTGCGGTGTGTGTGTGTGTGTGTGTGTTGTCGGTGTGTGTGTGTGTGTTGTGTGTGTGTTGTCAGTGTGTGTGTGTGTGTGTTGTCGGTGTGTGTGTGTGTGTGTGTGTGTTGTCGGTGTGTGTGTGTTGTCGGTGTGTGTGTGTGTGTGTGTTGTCGGTGTGTGTGTGTGTGTGTTGTCGGTGTGTGTGAGTGTGTGTTGTCAGTGTGTGTGTGTGTGTTGTCGGTGTGTGTGTGTGTGTGTGTGTGTGTGTGTGTGTGTGTGTGTTGTCGGTGTGTGTGTGTGTTGTCGGTGTGTGTGTGTGTGTTGTCGGTGTGTGTGTGTGTGTTGTCGGTGTGTGTGTGTGTGTGTGTTGTCGGTGTGTGTCTGTGTGTGTGTGTTGTCGGTGTGTGTGTGTGTGTTGTGTGTGTGTGTGTTGTCGGTGTGTGTGTGTGTGTGTGTGTCGGTGTGTGTGTGTGTGTTGTCGGTGTGTGTGTGTGTGTGTGTGTTGTCGGTGTGTGTGTGTGTGTGTTGTGTGTGTGTGTGTTGTTGGTGTGTGTGTGTGTGTGTTGTCGGTGTGTGTGTGTGTGTGTGTGTGTGTGTGTGTTGTGGTGTGTGTGTGTGTGTGTGTGTGTGTGTGTGTTGTCGGTGTGTGTGTGTGTGTGTGTGTCGGTGTGTGTGTGTGTTGTGGTGTGTGTGTGTGTTGTCGGTGTGTGTGTGTGTGTTGTCGGTGTGTGTGTGTGTGTGTGTGTTGTCGTTGTCGGTGTGTGTGTGTGTGTGTTGTCGGTGTGTGTGTGTGTGTTGTCGGTGTGTGTGTGTGTTGTGTGTGTGTGTGTGTGTGTGTTGTCGGTGTGTGTGTGTGTGTGTGTGTGTTGTCGGTGTGTGTGTGTGTGTTGTTGTCGGTGTGTGTGTGTGTGGTGTCGGTGTGTGTGTGTGTTGTCGGTGTGTGTGTGTGTGTTGTCGGTGTGTGTGTGTGTGTTGTCGGTGTGTGTGTGTGTGTGTGTTGTCGGTGGTGTGTGTGTGTGTGTGTTGTCGGTGTGTGTGTGTGTGTTGTGTGTGTGTGTGTTGTCGGTGTGTGTGTGTGTGTGTTGTCGGTGTGTGTGTGTGTGTGTGAGTGTTGTCGGTGTGTGTGTGTGTGTGTTGTCGGTGTGTGTGTGTGTGTGTTGTCGGTGTGTGTGTGTGTGTGTTGTCGGTGTGTGTGTGTGTGTGTCGTTGTCGTGTGTGTGTGTGTGTGTGTTGTCGGTGTGTGTGTGTGTGTGTTGTCGGTGTGTGTGTGTTGTCGGTGTGTGTGTGTGTGTTGTCGGTGTGTTGTCGGTGTGTGTGTGTGTGTGGTGGTGTGTGTGTGTGTTGTCGGTGTGTGTGTGTGTGTGTTGTCGGTGTGTGTGTGTGTGTGTTGTCGGTGTGTGTCGTGTGTGTGTGTGTGTGTGTGTGTGTGTGTGTGTGTGTGTTGTCGGTGTGTGTGTGTGTGTGTTGTCGGTGTGTGTGTGTGTGTGTTGTCTGTGTGTGTGTGTTGTTGTGTGTGTGTGTGTGTGTGTGTGTCGTGTGTGTGTGTGTGTGTGTGTTGTCAGGTGTGTGTGTGTGTTTTCGGTGTGTGTGTGTGTGTGTGTGTGTTGTCGGTGTGTGTGTGTCTGTGTTGTCGGTGTGTGTGTGTGTGTGTTGTCGGTGTGTGTGTGTGTGTTGTCGGTGTGTGTGTGTGTGTTATCGGTGTGTGGTGTGTGTGTGTGTGTGTTGTCGGTGTGTGTGTGTGTCTGTGTTGTCGGTGTGTGTGTGTGTGTTGTCGGTGTGTGTGTGTGTGTGTTGTCGGTGTGTGTGAGTGTGTTGCTGGTGTGTCGGTGTGTGTGTGTGTGTTGTCGGTGTGTGTGTGTGTGTGTGTTGTCGGTGTGTGTGTGTGTGTGTGTGTGTCAGTGTGTGTGTGTGTGTGTGTGTCGGTGTGTGTGTGTGTTGTCGGTGTGTGTGTGTGTGTGTTGTCGGTGTGTGTGTGTGTGTGTGTGTGTTGTTGGTGTGTGTGTGTGTGTTGTCGGTGTGTGTGTGTGTGTGTGTTGTCGGTGTGTGTGTGTGTGTGTTGTCAGTGTGTGTGTGTGTGTGTTGTCGGTGTGTGTGTGTTTGTGTGTTGTCGGTGTGTGTGTGTGTTGTCGTGTGTGTGTGTGTGTTGTCGGTGTGTGTGTGTGTGTGTGTGTGTTGTCGGTGTGTGTGTGTGTTGTCGGTGTGTGTGTGTGTGTGTTGTCGGTGTGTGTGTGTGTGTGTGTTGTCGGTGTGTGTGTGTGTGTTGTGTGTGTTGTCAGTGTGTGTGTGTGTGTGTTGTCGGTGTGTGTGTGTGTGTGTGTGTGTGTTGTCGGTGTGTGTGTGTTGTCGGTGTGTGTGTGTGTGTGTTGTCGGTGTGTGTGTGTGTGTGTTGTCGGTGTGTGTGTGTGTGTGTGTTGTCAGTGTGTGTGTGTGTGTTGTCGGTTTGTGTGTGTGTGTGTGTGTGTGTGTGTGTGTTGTCGGTGTGTGTGTGTGTGTGTGTTGTCGGTGTGTGTGTGTGTGTTGTCAGTGTGTGAGTGTGTGTTGTCGGTGTGTGTGTGTGTTGTCGGTGTGTGTGTGTGTGTTGTCGGTGTGTGTCTGTGTGTGTGTGTTGTCGGTGTGTGTGTGTGTGTGTGTTGTCGGTGTGTGTGTTGTGTGTGTGTGTGTTGTCGGTGTGTGTGTGTGTGTGTGTTGTCGGTGTGTGTGTGTTGTCGGTGTGTGTGTGTGTGTGTGTGTGTTGTCGGTGTGTGTGTGTGTTGTCGGTGTGTGTGTGTGTGTGTGTTGTCGGTGTGTGTGTGTGTGTGTGTGTTGTCGGTGTGTGTGTGTGTGTGTGTGTTGTCGGTGTGTGTGTGTGTGTTGTCGGTGTGTGTGTGTGTGTTGTGTGTGTGTTGTCAGTGTGTGTGTGTGTGTGTGTTGTCGGTGTGTGTGTGTGTGTGTGTGTGTTGTCGGTGTGTGTGTGTTGTCGGTGTGTGTGTGTGTGTGTTGTCGGTGTGTGTGTGTGTGTTGTCGGTGTGTGTGTGTGTGTTGTCGGTGTGTGTGTGTGTGTTGTCGTTGTGTGTGTGTGTTGTCGGTGTGTGTGTGTGTGTGTGTGTGTGTTGTCGGTGTGTGTGTGTGTTGTCGGTGTGTGTGTGTGTGTGTTGTCGGTGTGTGTGTGTGTGTGTTGTCGGTGTGTGTGTGTGTGTGTGTTGTCGGTGTGTGTGTGTGTGTTGTGTGTGTTGTCAGTGTGTGTGTGTGTGTGTTGTCGGTGTGTGTGTGTGTGTGTGTGTGTGTTGTCGGTGTGTGTGTGTTGTCGGTGTGTGTGTGTGTGTGTTGTCGGTGTGTGTGTGTGTGTGTTGTCGGTGTGTGTGTGTGTGTGTGTTGTCAGTGTGTGTGTGTGTGTTGTCGGTTTGTGTGTGTGTGTGTGTGTGTGTGTGTGTGTTGTCGGTGTGTGTGTGTGTGTGTGTTGTCGGTGTGTGTGTGTGTGTTGTCAGTGTGTGAGTGTGTGTTGTCGGTGTGTGTGTGTGTTGTCGGTGTGTGTGTGTGTGTTGTCGGTGTGTGTCTGTGTGTGTGTGTTGTCGGTGTGTGTGTGTGTGTGTGTTGTCGGTGTGTGTGTTGTGTGTGTGTGTGTTGTCGGTGTGTGTGTGTGTGTGTGTTGTCGGTGTGTGTGTGTTGTCGGTGTGTGTGTGTGTGTGTGTGTGTTGTCGGTGTGTGTGTGTGTTGTCGGTGTGTGTGTGTGTGTGTTGTCGGTGTGTGTGTGTGTGTGTTGTCGGTGTGTGTGTGTGTGTGTTGTCGGTGTGTGTGTGTGTGTGTGTGTTGTCGGTGTGTGTGTGTGTGTTGTGTGTGTGTTGTCAGTGTGTGTGTGTGTGTGTTGTCGGTGTGTGTGTGTGTGTGTGTGTGTGTTGTCGGTGTGTGTGTGTTGTCGGTGTGTGTGTGTGTGTGTTGTCGGTGTGTGTGTGTGTGTTGTCGGTGTGTGTGTGTGTGTTGTCGGTGTGTGTGTGTGTGTTGTCGTTGTGTGTGTGTGTTGTCGGTGTGTGTGTGTGTGTGTGTGTGTTGTCGGTGTGTGTGTGTGTTGTCGGTGTGTGTGTGTGTGTGTTGTCGGTGTGTGTGTGTGTGTGTGTTGTCGGTGTGTGTGTGTGTGTTGTGTGTGTTGTCAGTGTGTGTGTGTGTGTGTTGTCGGTGTGTGTGTGTGTGTGTGTGTGTGTTGTCGGTGTGTGTGTTGTCGGTGTGTGTGTGTGTGTGTTGTCGGTGTGTGTGTGTGTGTGTTGTCGGTGTGTGTGTGTGTGTGTTGTCAGTGTGTGTGTGTGTGTGTGTGTGTGTGTGTGTGTGTGTGTGTGTGTGGTGTGTGTGTGTCGGTGTGTGTGTGTGTGTGTGTTGTCGGTGTGTGTGTGTGTGTTGTCAGTGTGTGAGTGTGTGTTGTCGGTGTGTGTGTGTGTTGTCGGTGTGTGTGTGTGTGTTGTCGGTGTGTGTCTGTGTGTGTGTGTTGTCGGTGTGTGTGTGTGTGTGTGTTGTCGGTGTGTGTGTGTTGTTGTGTGTGTGTGTGTTGTCGGTGTGTGTGTGTGTGTGTGTGTTGTCGGTGTGTGTGTGTGTGTTGTCGGTGTGTGTGTGTGTGTGTTGTCGGTGTGTGTGTGTGTGTGTGTGTTGTCGGTGTGTGTGTGTGTGTGTTGTGTGTGTGTGTGTTGTCGGTGTGTGTGTGTGTGTGTTGTCGGTGTGTGTGTGTGTGTGTGTTGTCGGTGTGTGTGTGTGTGTGTTGTCGGTGTGTGTGTGTGTTGTCGTTGTGTGTGTGTGTGTGTGTTGTCGGTGTGTGTGTGTGTGTTGTCGGTGTGTGTGTGTGTGTGTGTTGTCGGTGTGTGTGTGTGTGTGTGTGTTGTCGGTGTGTGTGTGTGTGTGTGTGTGTGTGTTGTCGGTGTGTGTGTGTGTTGTGTGTGTGTGTGTTGTCGGTGTGTGTGTGTGTGTGTTGTCGGTGTGTGTGTGTGTTTGTGTTGTCGGTGTGTGTGTGTGTGTGTGTTGTCGGTGTGTGTGTGTGTGTTGTCGGTGTGTGTGTGTGTGTGTGTGTGTGTGTTGTCGGTGTGTGTGTGTGTTGTGTGTGTGTGTGTTGTCGGTGTGTGTGTGTGTTGTCGGTGTGTGTGTGTGTTTGTGTTGTCGGTGTGTGTGTGTGTGTTGTCGGTGTGTGTGTGTGTGTGTGTGTTGTCGGTGTGTGTGTGTGTGTTGTCGGTGTGTGTGTGTGTGTTGTCGGTGTGTGTGTGTGTTGTCGGTGTGTGTGTGTGTGTTGTCGGTGTGTGTGTGTGTGTTGTCGGTGTGTGTGTGTGTGTGTGTGTTGTCGGTGTGTGTGTGTGTGTGTGTTGTCGGTGTGTGTGTGTTGTGTGTGTGTGTGTTGTCGGTGTGTGTGTGTGTGTGTGTTGTCGGTGTGTGTGTGTGTGTTGTCGGTGTGTGTGTGTGTGTGTGTTGTCGGTGTGTGTGTGTGTGTGTGTGTTGTCGGTGTGTGTGTGTGTGTTGTGTGTGTGTTGTCGGTGTGTGTGTGTGTTGTCGGTGTGTGTGTGTGTGTGTGTGTGTGTGTGTTGTTGGTGTGTGTGTGTGTGTGTGTGTGTTGTCGGTGTGTGTGTGTGTGTGGTGTCGGTGTGTGTGTGTGTTGTCGGTGTGTGTGTGTGTGTGTTGTCGGTGTGTGTGTGTGTGTTGTCGGTGTGTGTGTGTGTGTGTGTGTGTGTGTCGGTGTGTGTGTGTGTGTGTTGTCGTGTGTGTGTGTGTGTTGTCGGTGTGTGTGTGTGTGTGTGTGTGTGTGTGTTGTCGGTGTGTGTGTTGTGTGTGTGTGTGTTGTCGGTGTGTGTGTGTGTGTGTGTCGGTGTGTGTGTGTGTGTGTTGTCGGTGTGTGTGTGTGTGTGTGTTGTCGGTGTGTGTGTGTGTGTTGTCGGTGTGTGTGTGTGTGTGTGTTGTCAGTGTGTGTGTGTGTGTGTGTTGTCGGTGTGTGTGTGTGTGTGTGTTGTCGGTGTGTGTGTGTGTGTGTGTTGTCGGTGTGTGTGTGTGTGTTGTCGGTGTGTGTGTGTGTGTGTTGTCGGTGTGTGTGTGTGTGTGTGTGTTGTCGGTGTGTGTGTGTGTGTGTTGTGTGTGTGTGTGTTGTCGGTGTGTGTGTGTGTGTGTTGTCGGTGTGTGTGTGTGTGTGTGTTGTCGGTGTGTGTGTGTGTGTGTTGTCGGTGTGTGTGTGTGTTGTCGTTGTGTGTGTGTGTGTGTGTTGTCGGTGTGTGTGTGTGTGTTGTCGGTGTGTGTGTGTGTGTTGTCGGTGTGTGTGTGTGTGTGTTGTCGGTGTGTGTGTGTGTGTTGTCGGTGTGTGTGTGTGTGTGTTGTCGGTGTGTGTGTGTGTGTGTGTGTTGTCGGTGTGTGTGTGTGTGTGTTGTGTGTGTGTGTGTGTGTTGTCGGTGTGTGTGTGTGTGTGTTGTCGGTGTGTGTGTGTGTGTGTGTGTGTGTGTGTGTGTGTGTGTTGTTGGTGTGTGTGTGTGTGTGTGTGTTGTCGGTGTGTGTGTGTGTGTGGTGTCGGTGTGTGTGTGTGTTGTCGGTGTGTGTGTGTGTGTGTGTTGTCGGTGTGTGTGTGTGTGTTGTCGGTGTGTGTGTGTGTGTGTTGTCGGTGTGTGTGTGAGTGTGTGTTGTCGGTGTGTGTGTGTGTGTTGTCGGTGTGTGTGTGTTGTCGGTGTGTGTGTGTGTGTGTGTGTGTGTGTGTGTTGTCGGTGTGTGTGTTGTGTGTGTGTGTGTTGTCGGTGTGTGTGTGTGTTGTCGGTGTGTGTGTGTGTGTGTTGTCGGTGTGTGTGTGTGTGTGTGTTGTCGGTGTGTGTGTGTGTGTTGTCGGTGTGTGTGTGTGTGTGTGTTGTCAGTGTGTGTGTGTGTGTGTGTTGTCGGTGTGTGTGTGTGTGTGTTGTCGGTGTGTGTGTGTTGTCGGTGTGTGTGTGTGTGTTGTCGGTGTGTTGTCGGTGTGTGTGTGTGTGTGGCAGGTGTGTGTGTGTGTGTTGTCGGTGTGTGTGTGTGTGTGTTGTCGGTGTGTGTGTGTGTTGTCGGTGTGTGTGTGTGTGTGTGTGTGTGTGTGTGTGTGTGTGTGTGTTGTCGGTGTGTGTGTGTGTGTGTTGTCGGTGTGTGTGTGTGTGTGTTGTCTGTGTGTGTGTGTTGTCGGTGTGTGTGTGTGTTGTCGGTGTGTGTGTGTGTGTGTTGTCAGTGTGTGTGTGTGTGTTGTCGGTGTGTGTGTGTGTGTGTGTGTGTGTGTTGTCGGTGTGTGTGTGTTGTGTTGTGGTGTGTGTGTGTGTGCGTGTGTGTGTGTGTGTGTTGTGTGTGTGTTGTCGGTGTGTGTGTGTGTGTGTTGTCGGTGTGTGTGTGTGTGTGTTGTCTGTGTGTGTGTGTTGTCGGTGTGTGTGTGTGTTGTCGGTGTGTGTGTGTTGTGTTGTCGTGTGTGTGTGTGTGTTGTCGGTGTGTGTGTGTTGTCGGTGTGTGTGTGTCGGTGTGGTGTGTGTGTGTGTGTGTTGTCGGTGTGTGTGTGTGTCTGTGTTGTCGGTGTGTGTGTGTGTGTTGTCGGTGTGTGTGTGTGTCTGTGTTGTCTGGTGTGTGTGTGTGTGTGTGTGTTGTCGGTGTGTGTGTGTGTTGTGGTGTGTGTGTGTGTGTTGTCGGTGTGTGTGTGTGTTGTCGGTGTGTGTGTGTGTTGTCGTGTGTGTGTGTGTGTGTTGTCGGTGTGTGTGTGTGTTGTCGGTGTGTGTGTGTGTTGTCGGTGTGTGTGTGTGTGTGTGTTGTCGGTGTGTGTGTGTGTGTCTTGTCAGTGTGTGTGTGTGTGTGTTGTCGGTGTGTGTGTGTTTATGTGTTGTCGGTGTGTGTGTGTGTGTTGTCGTTGTGTGTGTGTGTTGTCGGTGTGTGTGTGTGTGTGTGTGTGTTGTCGGTGTGTGTGTGTGTTGTCGGTGTGTGTGTGTGTGTGTTGTCGGTGTGTGTGTGTGTGTGTTGTCGGTGTGTGTGTGTGTTGTCGGTGTGTGTGTGTGTGTTGTCGGTGTGTGTGTGTGTGTTGTCGGTGTGTGTGTGTGTGTGTGTGTGTTGTCGGTGTGTGTGTGTGTGTGTGTTGTCGGTGTGTGTGTGTGTGTTGTGTGTGTGTGTGTTGTCGGTGTGTGTGTGTGTGTGTGTTGTCGGTGTGTGTGTGTGTGTTGTCGGTGTGTGTGTGTGTGTTGTCGGTGTGTGTGTGTGTGTGTGTGTTGTCGGTGTGTGTGTGTGTGTTGTGTGTGTGTGTGTTGTCGGTGTGTGTGTGTGTTGTCGGTGTGTGTGTGTGTGTGTGTGTGTGTGTGTGTGTGTTGTGGTGTGTGTGTGTGTGTGTGTGTTGTCGGTGTGTGTGTGTGTGTGGTGTCGGTGTGTGTGTGTGTTGTCGGTGTGTGTGTGTGTGTGTTGTCGGTGTGTGTGTGTGTGTTGTCGGTGTGTGTGTGTGTGTGTGTGTGTGTGTTGTCGGTGTGTGTGTGTGTGTGTGTTGTCGGTGTGTGTGTGTGTGTTGTCGGTGTGTGTGTGTTGTCGGTGTGTGTGTGTGTGTGTGTGTGTGTGTGTGTGTTGTCGGTGTGTGTGTTGTGTGTGTGTGTGTTGTCGGTGTGTGTGTGTGTGTGTTGTCGGTGTGTGTGTGTGTGTGTTGTCGGTGTGTGTGTGTGTGTGTGTTGTCGGTGTGTGTGTGTGTGTTGTCGGTGTGTGTGTGTGTGTGTGTTGTCAGTGTGTGTGTGTGTGTGTGTTGTCGGTGTGTGTGTGTGTGTGTTGTCGGTGTGTGTGTGTTGTCGGTGTGTGTGTGTGTGTTGTCGGTGTGTTGTCGGTGTGTGTGTGTGTGTGGTAGGTGTGTGTGTGTTGTCGGTGTGTGTGTGTGTGTGTTGTCGGTGTGTGTGTGTGTTGTCGGTGTGTGTGTGTGTGTGTGTGTGTGTGTGTGTGTTGTGTGTGTGTTGTCGGTGTGTGTGTGTGTGTGTTGTCGGTGTGTGTGTGTGTGTGTTGTCTGTGTGTGTGTGTTGTCGGTGTGTGTGTGTGTTGTCGGTGTGTGTGTGTGTGTGTGTTGTCAGTGTGTGTGTGTGTGTTGTCGGTGTGTGTGTGTGTGTGTGTGTGTGTGTTGTCGGTGTGTGTGTGTCTGTGTTGTCGGTGTGTGTGTGTGTGTGTTGTCGGTGTGTGTGTGTTGTCAGTGTGTGTGTGTGTGTTATCGGTGTGTGTGTGTGTGTGTGTGTTGTCGGTGTGTGTGTGTGTCTGTGTTGTCGGTGTGTGTGTGTGTGTTGTCGGTGTGTGTGTGTGTGTGTTGTCGGTGAGTGTGAGTGTGTTGCTGGTGTGTGTGTGTGTGTGTGTGTTGTCGGTGTGTGTGTGTGTGTTGTCGGTGTGTGTGTGTGTGTTGTCAGTGTGTGTGTGTGTGTTGTCGGTGTGTGTGTGTGTTGTCGGTGTGTGTGTGTGTGTGTTGTCGGTGTGTGTGTGTGTGTGTGTGTGTGTTGTCGGTGTGTGTGTGTGTTGTCGGTGTGTGTGTGTGTGTGTGTTGTCGGTGTGTGTGTGTGTGTCTTGTCAGTGTGTGTGTGTGTGTGTTGTCGGTGTGTG
>NW_027675519.1:175000-237914 GCF_965601325.2 Salmo salar | reverse complement strand
GTCGGTGTGTGTGTGTGTTGTCGGTGTGTGTGTGTGTGTGTTGTCGGTGTGTGTGTGTGTGTGTTGTCGGTATGTGTGTGTGTGTTGCTGGTGTTTGTGTGTGTGTGTGTGTGTGTGTGTGTTGTCGGTGTGTGTGTGTGTGTTGTCGGTGTGTGTGTGTGTGTGTTGTCGGTGTGTGTGTGTGTGTTGTCGGTGTGTGTGTGTGTGTTGTCGGTGTGTTTGTGTGTGTGTGTGGTCGGTGTGTGTGTGTGTGTGTTGTCGGTGTGTGTGTGTTGTGTGTGTGTGTGTGTTGTCGGTGTGTGTTTGTTGTCGGTGTGTGTGTGTGTGTGTGTGTGTTGTCGGTGTGTGTGTGTGTGTGTGTTGTCGGTGTGTGTGTGTGTGTGTTGTCGGCGTGTGTGTGTGTGTGTTGTCGGTGTGTGTGTGTGTATGTGTTGTCGGTGTGTGTGTGTGTGTGTTGTCGGTGTGTGTGTGTGTGTGTTGTCGGTGTGTGTGTGAGTGTGTGTTGTCGGTATGTGTGTGTGTGTTGCTGGTGTTTGTGTGTGTGTGTGTTGTCGGTGTGTGTGTGTTGTCTTTGTGTGTGTGTGTGTGTGTGTGTGTGTGTGTGTGTGTGTGTGTGTTGTCGGTGTGTGTGTGTGTGTTGTCGGTGTGTGTGTGTGTGTGTTGTTGGTGTGTGTGTGTGTGTTGTCGGTGTGTGTGTGTGTGTTGTCGGTGTGTTTGTATGTGTGTGTGGTCGGTGTGTGTGTGTGTGTGTTGTCGGTGTGTGTGTGTTGTGTGTGTGTGTGTTGTCGGTGTGTGTGTTTGTTGTCGGTGTGTGTGTGTGTGTGTGTGTGTGTGTGTTGTCGGTGTGTGTGTGTGTGTGTGTTGTCGGTGTGTGTGTGTGTGTGTGTTTGTGTTGTCGGTGTGTGTGTGTGTGTGTTGTGTGTGTGTGTGTTGTCGGTGTGTGTGTGTGTTGTCGGTGTGTGTGTGTGTGTGTGTGTGTGTGTGTTGTCGGTGTGTGTGTGTGTGTTGTCGGTGTGTGTGTGTGTGTTGTCGGTGTGTGTGTGTGTGTTGTCGGTGTGTATGTGTGTGTGTTGTCAGTGTGTGTGTGTGTGTGTTGTCGGTGTGTGTGTGTTTATGTGTTGTCGGTGTGTGTGTGTGTGTGTTGTCGGTGTGTGTGTGTGTATGTGTTGTCGGTGTGTGTGTGTGTGTGTTGTCGGTGTGTGTGTGTGTGTGTTGTCGGTGTGTGTGTGAGTGTGTGTTGTCGGTATGTGTGTGTGTGTTGCTGGTGTTTGTGTGTGTGTGTGTTGTCGGTGTGTGTGTGTTGTCTTTGTGTGTGTGTGTGTGTGTGTGTGTGTGTGTGTGTGTGTGTGTGTGTTGTCGGTGTGTGTGTGTGTGTTGTCGGTGTGTGTGTGTGTGTGTTGTTGGTGTGTGTGTGTGTGTTGTCGGTGTGTGTGTGTGTGTTGTCGGTGTGTTTGTATGTGTGTGTGGTCGGTGTGTGTGTGTGTGTGTTGTCGGTGTGTGTGTGTTGTGTGTGTGTGTGTTGTCGGTGTGTGTGTTTGTTGTCGGTGTGTGTGTGTGTGTGTGTGTGTGTGTGTTGTCGGTGTGTGTGTGTGTGTGTGTTGTCGGTGTGTGTGTGTGTGTGTGTTTGTGTTGTCGGTGTGTGTGTGTGTGTGTTGTGTGTGTGTGTGTTGTCGGTGTGTGTGTGTGTTGTCGGTGTGTGTGTGTGTGTGTGTGTGTGTGTGTTGTCGGTGTGTGTGTGTGTGTTGTCGGTGTGTGTGTGTGTGTTGTCGGTGTGTGTGTGTGTGTTGTCGGTGTGTATGTGTGTGTGTTGTCAGTGTGTGTGTGTGTGTGTTGTCGGTGTGTGTGTGTTTATGTGTTGTCGGTGTGTGTGTGTGTGTGTTGTCGGTGTGTGTGTGTGTGTTGTCGGTGTGTGTGTGTGTGTTGTCGGTGTGTGTGTGTGTGTGTTGTCGGTGTGTGTGTGTGTGTGTGTGTGTGTGTGTGTGTGTTGTCGGTGTGTGTGTGTGTGTGTGTTGTCGGTGTGTGTGTGTTGTCGGTGTGTGTGTGTGTTGTCGGTGTGTTGTCGGTGTGTGTGTGTGTGTTGTCGGTGTGTGTGTGTGTGTTGTTGGTGTGTGTGTGTGTGTGTTGTCGGTGTGTGTGTGTGTTGTGTGTGTGTGTGTTGTCGGTGTGTGTGTGTGTGTGTGTGTTGTCGTTGTGTGTGTGTGTGTGTTGTCGGTGTGTGTGTGTGTGTGTTGTCGGTGTGTGTGTGTGTGTGTGTTGTCGGTGTGTGTGTGTGTGTTGTCGGTGTGTGTGTGTGTGTGTTGTCGGTGTGTGTGTGTGTGTTGTGTGTGTGTGTGTTGTCGGTGTGTGTGTGTGTGTGTTGTCGGTGTGTGTGTGTGTGTGTGTGTTGTCGGTGTGTGTGTGTTGTCGGTGTGTGTGTGTGTTGTCAGTGTGTGTGTGTGTGTGTGTGTTGTCGGTGTGTGTGTGTGTGTGTGTTGTCGGTGTGTGTGTGTGTGATGTCGGTGTTGTGTGTGTGTGTGTTGTCGGTGTGTGTGTGTGTTGTCGGTGTTGTGTGTGTGTGTGTTGTCGGTGTGTGTGTGTGTTGTCGGTGTGTGTGTGTGTGTGTGTGTGTGTTGTCGGTGTGTGTGTGTTGTAGGTGTGTGTGTGTGTGTGTTGTCGGTGTGTGTGTGTGTGTGTTGTCGGTGTGTGTGTGTTGTCAGTGTGTGTGTGTGTGTGTGTTGTCGGTGTGTGTGTGTGTGTGTGTTGTCGGTGTGTGTGTGTGTGTGTGTGTTTGTGTTGTCGGTGTGTGTGTGTGTGTGTGTGTTGTGTGTGTGTGTTGTCGGTGTGTGTGTGTGTTGTCGGTGTGTGTGTGTGTGTGTTGTCGGTGTGTGTGTGTGTGTGTTGTCGGTGTGTGTGTGTGTTGTCGGTGTGTGTGTGTGTGTTGTCAGTGTGTGTGTGTGTGTTGTCGGTGTGTGTGTGTGTTGTCGGTGTGTGTGTGTTGTCAGTGTGTGTGTGTGTGTTGTCGATGTGTGTGTGTGTGTTGTCGGTGTGTATGTGTGTGTGTTGTCAGTGTGTGTGTGTGTGTGTTGTCGGTGTGTGTGTGTTTATGTGTTGTCGGTGTGTGTGTGTGTGTGTGTTGTCGGTGTGTGTGTGTGTGTTGTCGGTGTGTGTGTGTGTGTGTTGTCGGTGTGTGTGTGTGTGTGTTGTCGGTGTGTGTGTGTGTGTGTGTGTGTTGTCGGTGTGTGTGTGTGTGTGTTGTCGGTGTGTGTGTGTGTGTGTGTTGTCGGTGTGTGTGTGTTGTCGGTGTGTGTGTTGTCGGTGTGTTGTCGGTGTGTGTGTGTGTGTTGTCGGTGTGTGTGTGTGTGTTGTTGGTGTGTGTGTGTGTGTGTTGTCGGTGTGTGTGTGTGTGTTGTGTGTGTGTGTGTTGTCGGTGTGTGTGTGTGTTGTCGGTGTGTGTGTGTGTGTGTTGTCGGTGTGTGTGTGTGTGTTGTCGGTGTGTGTGTGTGTGTTGTCGGTGTGTGTGTGTGTGTGTGTTGTTGGTGTGTGTGTGTGTGTTGTCGGTGTGTGTGTGTGTGTGTTGTCGGTGTGTGTGTGTGTGTTGTGTGTGTGTGTGTTGTCGGTGTGTGTGTGTGTGTGTTGTCGGTGTGTGTGTGTGTGTGTGGGTTGTCGGTGTGTGTGTGTTGTCGGTGTGTGTGTGTGTGTGTGTTGTCAGTGTGTGTGTGTGTGTGTGTTGTCGGTGTGTGTGTGTGTGTGTGTTGTCGGTGTGTGTGTGTGTGTTGTCGGTGTGTGTGTGTGTGTGTTGTCGGTGTGTGTGTGTGTTGTCGGTGTGTGTGTGTGTGTGTGTGTGTGTTGTCGGTGTGTGTGTGTTGTCGGTGTGTGTGTGTGTGTGTGTGTTGTCGGTGTGTGTGTGTTGTCAGTGTGTGTGTGTGTGTGTGTTGTCGGTTTGTGTGTGTGTGTTGCTGGTGTTTGTGTGTGTGTGTGTTGTCGGTGTGTGTGTGTGTGTGTGTGTGTTGTCGGTGTGTGCGTGTGTGTTTTGTCGGTGTGTGTGTGTGTGTTGTGTGTGTGTGTGTTGTCGGTGTGTGTGTGTGTTGTCGGTTTTGTGTGTGTGTGTGTGTGTGTGTTGTCGGTGTGTGTGTGTGTGTTGTCGGTGTGTGTGTGTGTGTGTGTGTTGTCGGTGTGTGTGTGTGTGTGTGTTGTCGGTGTGTGTGTGTGTGTTGTCGGTGTGTGTGTGTGTGTGTTGTCGGTGTGTGTGTGTGTGTTGTGTGTGTGTGTGTTGTCGGTGTGTGTGTGTGTGTGTTGTCGGTGTGTGTGTGTGTGTGTGTGTGTTGTCGGTGTGTGTGTGTTGTCGGTGTGTGTGTGTGTTGTCAGTGTGTGTGTGTGTGTGTGTTGTCGGTGTGTGTGTGTGTGTGTTGTCGGTGTGTGTGTGTGTGATGTCGGTGTTGTGTGTGTGTGTGTTGTCGGTGTGTGTGTGTGTTGTCGGTGTTGTGTGTGTGTGTGTTGTCGGTGTGTGTGTGTGTTGTCGGTGTGTGTGTGTGTGTGTGTGTGTGTTGTCGGTGTGTGTGTGTGTGTGTTGTCGGTGTGTGTGTGTTAGTGTGTGTGTGTGTGTGTGTTGTCGGTGTGTGTGTGTGTGTGTGTTGTCGGTGTGTGTGTGTGTGTGTGTGTTTGTGTTGTCGGTGTGTGTGTGTGTGTTGTGTGTGTGTGTTGTCGGTGTGTGTGTGTGTTGTCGGTGTGTGTGTGTGTGTGTTGTCGGTGTGTGTGTGTGTGTGTTGTCGGTGTGTGTGTGTGTTGTCGGTGTGTGTGTGTGTGTTGTCAGTGTGTGTGTGTGTGTTGTCGGTGTGTGTGTGTGTGTTGTCGGTGTGTATGTGTGTGTGTTGTCAGTGTGTGTGTGTGTGTGTTGTCGGTGTGTGTGTGTTTATGTGTTGTCGGTGTGTGTGTGTGTGTGTTGTCGGTGTGTGTGTGTGTGTTGTCGGTGTGTGTGTGTGTGTGTTGTCGGTGTGTGTGTGTGTGTGTTGTCGGTGTGTGTTTGTGTGTTGTCGGTGTGTGTGTGTGTGTGTTGTCGGTGTGTGTGTGTGTGTGTGTTGTCGGTGTGTGTGTGTTGTCGGTGTATGTGTGTGTTGTCGGTGTGTTGTCGGTGTGTGTGTGTGTGTTGTCGGTGTGTGTGTGTGTGTTGTTGGTGTGTGTGTGTGTGTGTTGTCGGTGTGTGTGTGTGTGTTGTGTGTGTGTGTGTTGTCGGTGTGTGTGTGTGTTGTCGGTGTGTGTGTGTGTGTGTTGTCGGTGTGTGTGTGTGTGTTGTCGGTGTGTGTGTGTGTGTGTTGTCGGTGTGTGTGTGTGTGTGTGTTGTCGGTGTGTGTGTGTGTGTTGTCGGTGTGTGTGTGTGTGTGTTGTCGGTGTGTGTGTGTGTGTTGTGTGTGTGTGTGTTGTCGGTGTGTGTGTGTGTGTGTTGTCGGTGTGTGTGTGTGTGTGTGTGTTGTCGGTGTGTGTGTGTTGTCGGTGTGTGTGTGTGTGTGTGTTGTCAGTGTGTGTGTGTGTGTGTGTTGTCGGTGTGTGTGTGTGTGTTGTCGGTGTGTGTGTGTGTGTTGTCGGTGTGTGTGTGTGTATGTGTTGTCGGTGTGTGTGTTGTCGGTGTGTGTGTGTGTGTGTTGTCGGTGTGTGTGTGTGTGTGTTGTCGGTATGTGTGTGTGTGTTGCTGGTGTTTGTGTGTGTGTGTGTGTGTGTGTGTGTTGTCGGTGTGTGTGTGTGTGTTGTCGGTGTGTGTGTGTGTGTGTTGTCGGTGTGTGTGTGTGTGTTGTCGGTGTGTGTGTGTGTGTTGTCGGTGTGTTTGTGTGTGTGTGTGGTCGGTGTGTGTGTGTGTGTGTTGTCGGTGTGTGTGTGTTGTGTGTGTGTGTGTTGTCGGTGTGTGTTTGTTGTCGGTGTGTGTGTGTGTGTGTGTTGTCGGTGTGTGTGTGTGTGTGTTGTCGGTGTGTGTGTGTGTGTTTGTGTTGTCGGTGTGTGTGTGTGTGTGTGTTGTCGGTGTGTGTGTGTGTGTGTTGTCGGTGTGTGTGTGTGTGTTGTCGGTGTTGTGTGTGTGTGTGTTGTCGGTGTGTGTGTGTGTTGTCGGTGTGTGTGTGTGTGTTGTCGGTGTGTGTGTGTTGTCGGTGTGTGTGTGTGTGTGTTGTCGGTGTGTGTGTGTGTGTTGTCGGTGTGTGTGTGTTGTCAGTGTGTGTGTGTGTGTGTGTTGTCGGTGTGTGTGTGTGTGTTGCTGGTGTTTGTGTGTGTGTGTGTTGTCGGTGTGTGTGTGTGTGTGTGTGTGTTGTCGGTGTGTGCGTGTGTGTTTTGTCGGTGTGTGTGTGTGTGTTGTGTGTGTGTGTGTTGTCGGTGTGTGTGTGTGTTGTCGGTTTTGTGTGTGTGTGTGTGTGTGTTGTCGGTGTGTGTGTGTGTGTTGTCGGTGTGTGTGTGTGTGTGTGTGTGTTGTCGGTGTGTGTGTGTGTTGTCGGTGTGTGTGTGTGTGTTGTCGGTGTGTGTGTGTGTGTGTGTGTGTGTGTTGTCGGTGTGTGTGTGTGTGTTGTCGGTGTGTGTGTGTGTGTGTGTTATTGGTGTGTGTGTGTGTGTTGTCGGTGTGTTTGTGTGTGTGTGTTGTCGCTGTGTGTGTGTGTGTGTTGTCGGTGTGTGTGTGTGTGTGTTGTGTTTGTGTGTGTTGTCGGTGTGTGTGTGTGTGTTGTCGGTGTGTGTGTGTGTATGTGTTGTCGGTGTGTGTGTTGTCGGTGTGTGTGTGTGTGTGTTGTCGGTGTGTGTGTGTGTGTGTTGTCGGTATGTGTGTGTGTGTTGCTGGTGTTTGTGTGTGTGTGTGTGTGTGTTGTCGGTGTGTGTGTGTGTGTTGTCGGTGTGTGTGTGTGTGTGTTGTCGGTGTGTGTGTGTGTGTTGTCGGTGTGTGTGTGTGTGTTGTCGGTGTGTTTGTGTGTGTGTGTGGTCGGTGTGTGTGTGTGTGTGTTGTCGGTGTGTGTGTGTTGTGTGTGTGTGTGTTGTCGGTGTGTGTTTGTTGTCGGTGTGTGTGTGTGTGTGTGTTGTCGGTGTGTGTGTGTGTGTGTGTGTTGTCGGTGTGTGTGTGTGTGTTTGTGTTGTCGGTGTGTGTGTGTGTGTGTGTTGTCGGTGTGTGTGTGTGTGTGTTGTCGGTGTGTGTGTGTGTGTTGTCGGTGTGTGTGTGTTGTCGGTGTGTTTGTGTGTGTGTGTGGTCGGTGTGTGTGTGTGTGTGTTGTCGGTGTGTGTGTGTGTGTTGTGTGTGTGTGTGTTGTCGGTGTGTGTGTGTGTGTTGTCGGTGTGTGTGTGTGTGTTCTCGGTGTGTTTGTGTGTGTGTGTGGTCGGTGTGTGTGTGTGTGTGTTGTCGGTGTGTGTGTGTTGTGTGTGTGTGTGTTGTCGGTGTGTGTGTGTGTGTTGTCGGTGTGTGTGTGTGTGTGTGTTGTCGGTGTGTGTGTGTGTGTGTGTGTTGTCGTTGTGTGTGTGTGTGTGTTTGTGTTGTCGGTGTGTGTGTGTGTGTGTTGTGTGTGTGTGTTGTCGGTGTGTGTGTGTGTGTGTTGTCGGTGTGTGTGTGTGTGTTGTCGGTGTGTGTGTGTGTTGTCGGTGTGTGTGTGTGTGTGTGTGTGTGTGTTGTCGGTGTGTGTGTGTGTGTTGTCGGTGTGTGTGTGTGTGTTGTCGGTGTGTGTGTGTGTGTTGTCGGTGTGTATGTGTGTGTGTTGTCAGTGTGTGTGTGTGTGTGTTGTCGGTGTGTGTTTGTTTATGTGTTGTCGGTGTGTGTGTGTGTGTTGTCGGTGTGTGTGTGTGTTGTCGGTGTGTGTGTGTGTGTGTTGTCGGTGTGTGCGTGTGTGTTTTGTCGGTGTGTGTGTGTGTGTGTTGTCGGTGTGTGTGTGTGTTGTCGGTGTGTGTGTGTGTTGTCGGTGTGTGTGTGTGTGTTGTCGGTGTGTGTGTGTGTTGTCGGTGTGTGTGTGTGTGAGTGTTGTGAGTGTGTTGTCGGTGTTTGTGTGTGTGTGTTGTCGGTGTGTGCGTGTGTGTTTTGTCGGTGTGTGTGTGTGTGTGTTGTCGGTGTGTGTGTGTGTGTGTTGTGTGTGTGTGTGTTGTCGGTGTGTGTGTGTGAGTGTGTGTGTTGTCGGTGTGTGTGTGTGTGTTGTCGGTGTGTGTGTGTGTGTGTGTTGTCGGTGTGTGTGTGGTGTGAGTGTGTGTGTTGTCGGTGTGTGTGTGTGTGTTGTCGGTGTGTGTGTGTGTGTGTGTTGTCGGTGTGTGTGTGTTGTGTGTGTGTGTGTTGTCGGTGTGTGTGTTTGTTGTCGGTGTGTGTGTGTGTGTGTTTGTGTGTTGTCGGTGTGTGTGTGTGTGTGTGTGTTGTCGGTGTGTGTGTGTGTGTGTGTTTGTGTTGTCGGTGTGTGTGTGTGTGTGTGTGTTGTGTGTGTGTGTGTTGTCGGTGTGTGTGTGTGTTGTCGGTGTGTGTGTGTGTGTGTTTTGTCGGTGTGTGTGTGTGTGTGTGTTGTCGGTGTGTGTGTGTGTGTGTTGTCGGTATGTGTGTGTGTGTTGCTGGTGTTTGTGTGTGTGTGTGTGTGTGTGTGTGTGTGTGTTGTCGGTGTGTGTGTGTGTGTTGTCGGTGTGTGTGTGTGTGTGTTGTCGGTGTGTGTGTGTGTGTTGTCGGTGTGTGTGTGTGTGTTGTCGGTGTGTTTGTGTGTGTGTGTGGTCGGTGTGTGTGTGTGTGTGTTGTCGGTGTGTGTGTGTTGTGTGTGTGTGTGTTGTCGGTGTGTGTGTGTGTGTGTGTTGTCGGTGTGTGTGTGTGTGTTTGTGTTGTCGGTGTGTGTGTGTGTGTGTGTTGTCGGTGTGTGTGTGTGTGTGTTGTCGGTGTGTGTGTGTGTGTTGTCGGTGTGTGTGTGTTGTCGGTGTGTTTGTGTGTGTGTGTGGTCGGTGTGTGTGTGTGTGTGTTGTCGGTGTGTGTGTGTGTGTTGTGTGTGTGTGTGTGTTGTCGTTGTGTGTGTGTGTGTTGTCGGTGTGTGTGTGTGTGTTCTCGGTGTGTTTGTGTGTGTGTGTGGTCGGTGTGTGTGTGTGTGTGTTGTCGGTGTGTGTGTGTTGTGTGTGTGTGTGTTGTCGGTGTGTGTGTGTGTGTTGTCGGTGTGTGTGTGTGTGTGTGTTGTCGGTGTGTGTGTGTGTGTGTTGTCGTTGTGTGTGTGTGTGTGTTTGTGTTGTGTGTGTGTGTGTTGTCGGTGTGTGTGTGTGTTGTCGGTGTGTGTGTGTGTGTGTTGTCGGTGTGTGTGTGTGTTGTCGGTGTGTGTGTGTGTTGTCGGTGTGTGTGTGTGTGTGTGTGTGTGTGTTGTCGGTGTGTGTGTGTGTTGTCGGTGTGTGTGTGTGTGTGTTGTCGGTGTGTGTGTGTGTGTGTTGTCGGTGTGTGTGTGTGTTGTCGGTGTGTGTGTGTGTGTGTGTGTGTGTGTTGTCGGTGTGTGTGTGTGTGTTGTCGGTGTGTGTGTGTGTGTTGTCGGTGTGTGTGTGTGTGTGTGTGTGTGTGTTGTCGGTGTGTGTGTGTGTGTTGTCGGTGTGTGTGTGTGTGTTGTCGGTGGTGTGTGTGTGTTGTCGGTGTGTATGTGTGTGTGTTGTCAGTGTGTGTGTGTGTGTGTTGTCGGTGTGTGTGTGTTTATGTGTTGTCGGTGTGTGTGTGTGTGTTGTCGGTGTGTGTGTGTGTTGTCGGTGTGTGTGTGTGTGTGTTGTCGGTTTGTGTGTGTGTGTGTTGTCGGTGTGTGTGTGTGTGTTGTCGGTGTGTGTGTGTGTTGTCGGTGTGTGTGTGTGTGTTGTCGGTGTGTGTGTGTGTTGTCGGTGTGTGTGTGTGTGAGTGTTGTGAGTGTGTTGTCGGTGTGTGTGTGTGTGTGTTGTCGGTGTGTGCGTGTGTGTTTTGTCGGTGTGTGTGTGTGTGTGTTGTCGGTGTGTGTGTGTGTGTTGTGTGTGTGTGTGTTGTCGGTGTGTGTGTGTGAGTGTGTGTGTTGTCGGTGTGTGTGTGTGTGTTGTCGGTGTGTGTGTGTGTGTGTGTTGTCGGTGTGTGTGTGTTGTGTGTGTGTGTGTTGTCGGTGTGTGTGTCTGTTGTCGGTGTGTGTGTGTGTGTGTTTGTGTGTTGTCGGTGTGTGTGTGTGTGTGTGTGTTGTCGGTGTGTGTGTGTGTGTGTGTTTGTGTTGTCGGTGTGTGTGTGTGTGTGTGTTGTGTGTGTGTGTGTTGTCGGTGTGTGTGTGTGTTGTCGGTGTGTGTGTGTGTGTGTTTTGTCGGTGTGTGTGTGTGTGTGTGTTGTCGGTGTGTGTGTGTGTTGTCGGTGTGTGTGTGTGTGTGTGTGTGTGTGTGTTGTCGGTGTGTGTGTTTGTGTTGTCGGTGTGTGTGTGTGTGTTGTCGGTGTGTGTGTGTTGTCGGTGTGTATGTGTGTGTGTTGTCAGTGTGTGTGTGTGTGTGTTGTCGGTGTGTGTGTGTTTATGTGTTGTCGGTGTGTGTGTGTGTGTGTTGTCGGTGTGTGTGTGTGTGTTGTCGGTGTGTGTGTGTGTGTGTTGTCGGTGTGTGTGTGTGTGTGTTGTCGGTGTGTGTGTGTGTGTGTGTGTTGTCGGTGTGTGTGTGTTGTCGGTGTGTGTGTGTTGTCGGTGTGTGTGTGTGTTGTCGGTGTGTTGTCGGTGTGTGTGTGTGTGTTGTTGGTGTGTGTTGTCGGTGTGTGTGTGTGTGTTGTGTGTGTGTGTGTTTTCGGTGTGTGTGTGTGTTGTCGGTGTGTGTGTGTGTGTGTGTGTTGTCGGTGTGTGTGTGTGTGTTGTCGGTGTGTGTGTGTGTGTGTTGTCGGTGTGTGTGTGTGTGTGTGTTGTCGGTGTGTGTGTGTGTGTTGTCGGTGTGTGTGTGTGTGTGTGTTGTCGGTGTGTGTGTGTGTGTTGTGTGTGTGTGTTGTCGGTGTGTGTGTGTGTGTGTTGTCGTGTGTGTGTGTGTGTGTGTGTGTTGTCGGTGTGTGTGTGTTGTCGGTGTGTGTGTGTGTGTTGTCAGTGTGTGTGTGTGTGTATGTTGTCGGTGTGTGTGTGTGTGTTGTCGGTGTGTGTGTGTGTGTTGTCGGTGTTGTGTGTGTGTGTGTTGTCGGTGTGTGTGTGTGTTGTCGGTGTGTGTGTGTTGTCAGTGTGTGTGTGTGTGTGTGTTGTCGGTGTGTGTGTGTTGTCAGTGTGTGTGTGTGTGTGTGTTGTCGGTGTGTGTGTGTGTGTTGCTGGTGTTTGTGTGTGTGTGTGTTGTCGGTGTGTGTGTGTGTGTGTGTGTGTGTGTGTGTTGTCGGTGTGTGCGTGTGTGTTTTGTCGGTGTGTGTGTGTTGTGTGTGTGTGTGTTGTCGGTGTGTGTGTGTGTTGTCGGTGTGTGTGTGTGTGAGTGTTGTGGGTGTGTTGTCGGTGTGTGTGTGTGTGTGTGTGTGTGTGTGTGTTGTCGGTGTGTGTGTGTGTGTTGTCGGTTTGTGTGTGTGTGTGTGTGTGTTGTCGGTGTGTGTGTGTGTTGTCAGTGTGTGTGTGTGTGTATGTTGTCGGTGTGTGTGTGTGTGTTGTCGGTGTGTGTGTGTGTGTTGTCGGTGTTGTGTGTGTGTGTGTTGTCGGTGTGTGTGTGTGTTGTCGGTGTGTGTGTGTGTGTGTTGTCGGTGTGTGTGTGTGTGTGTTGTCGGTGTGTGTGTGTTGTCAGTGTGTGTGTGTGTGTGTGTTGTCGGTGTGTGTGTGTGTGTTGCTGGTGTTTGTGTGTGTGTGTGTTGTCGGTGTGTGTGTGTGTGTGTGTGTGTGTTGTCGGTGTGTGCGTGTGTGTTTTGTCGGTGTGTGTGTGTTGTGTGTGTGTGTGTTGTCGGTGTGTGTGTGTGTTGTCGGTGTGTGTGTGTGTGAGTGTTGTGGGTGTGTTGTCGGTGTGTGTGTGTGTGTGTGTGTGTGTGTGTGTTGTCGGTGTGTGTGTGTGTGTTGTCGGTTTGTGTGTGTGTGTGTGTGTGTTGTCGGTGTGTGTGTGTGTTGTCGGTGTGTGTGTGTGTGTGTTGTCGGTGTGTGTGTGTTGTCGGTGTGTGTGTGTGTGAGTGTTGTGGGTGTGTTGTCGGTGTGTGTGTGTGTGTGTTGTCGGTGTGTGCGTGTGTGTTTTGTCGGTGTGTGTGTGTGTGTGTTGTCGGTGTGTGTGTGTGTGTGTTGTGTGTGTGTGTTGTCGGTGTGTGTGTGTGAGTGTGTGTGTTGTCGGTGTGTGTGTGTGTGTGTGTTGTCGGTGTGTGTGTGTGTGTGTGTTGTCGGTGTGTGTGTGTGTGTGTGTTGTCGGTGTGTGTGTGTGTGTTGTCGGTTTGTGTGTGTGTGTGTGTTGTCGGTGTGTATGTGTGTGTGTTGTCAGTGTGTGTGTGTGTGTGTTGTCGGTGTGTGTGTGTTTATGTGTTGTCGGTGTGTGTGTGTGTGTGTTGTCGGTGTGTGTGTGTGTGTTGTCGGTGTGTATGTGTGTTGTCGGTGTGTGTGTGTGTGTTGTCGGTGTGTGTGTGTGTGTTGTCGGTGTGTGTGTGTGTGTGTGTGTTGTCGGTGTGTGTGTGTGTGTGTGTGTTGTCGGTGTGTGTGTGTTATCGGTGTGTGTGTGTGTGTGTGTTGTCGGTGTGTGTGTGTGTGTGTGTGTGTGTGTTGTCGGTGTGTGTGTGTGTGTGTTGTCGGTGTGTGTGTGTGTGTGTGTTGTCGGTGTGTGTGTGTGTGTGTTGTGGGTGTGTTGTCGGTGTGTGTGTGTGTGTGTGTTGTCGGTGTGTGCGTGTGTGTTTTGTCGGTGTGTGTGTGTGTGTTGTGTGTGTGTGTGTTGTCGGTGTGTGTGTGTGTTGTTGGTGTGTGTGTGTGTGTGTGTGTGTGTGTGTGTTGTCGGTGTGTGTGTGTGTGTGTGTGTGTGTGTGTGTGGTGTGTGTGTGTGTGTGTTGTCGGTGTGTGTGTGTGTGTTGTCGGTGTGTGTGTGTGTGTTGTCGGTGTGTGTGTGTGTGTGTGTGTGTGTTGTCGGTGTGTGTGTGTGTGTGTTGTTGGTGTGTGTGTGTGTGTTGTTGGTGTGTTTGTGTGTGTGTGTTGTCGCTGTGTGTGTGTGTTGTCGGTGTGTGTGTGTGTGTTGTCGGTGTGTGTGTGTGTGTGTTGTCGGTGTGTGTGTGTGTGTTGTCGGTGTGTGTGTGTGTATGTGTTGTCGGTGTGTGTGTGTGTGTGTTGTCGGTGTGTGTGTGTGTGTGTTGTCGGTGTGTGTGTGTGTGTGTTGTCGGTATGTGTGTGTGTGTTGCTGGTGTTTGTGTGTGTGTGTGTTGTCGGTGTGTGTGTGTTGTCGGTGTGTGTGTGTGTGTGTGTGTGTGTGTGTGTGTTGTCGGTGTGTGTGTGTGTGTTGTCGGTGTGTGTGTGTGTGTTGTCGGTGTGTGTGTGTGTGTTGTCGGTGTGTGTGTGTGTGTTGTCGGTGTGTTTGTGTGTGTGTGTGGTCGGTGTGTGTGTGTGTGTGTTGTCGGTGTGTGTGTGTTGTGTGTGTGTGTGTTGTCGGTGTGTGTGTTTGTTGTCGGTGTGTGTGTGTGTGTGTGTGTGTGTTGTCGGTGTGTGTGTGTGAGTGTGTTGTCGGTGTGTGTGTGTGTGTGTGTTTGTGTTGTCGGTGAGTGTGTGTGTGTTGTCGGTGTGTGTGTGTGTGTGTTGTTGGTGTGTGTGTGTGTGTTGTTGGTGTGTTTGTGTGTGTGTGTTGTCGCTGTGTGTGTGTGTTGTCGGTGTGTGTGTGTGTGTTGTCGGTGTGTGTGTGTGTGTGTTGTCGGTGTGTGTGTGTGTGTTGTCGGTGTGTGTGTGTGTATGTGTTGTCGGTGTGTGTGTGTGTGTGTTGTCGGTGTGTGTGTGTGTGTGTTGTCGGTGTGTGTGTGTGTGTGTTGTCGGTATGTGTGTGTGTGTTGCTGGTGTTTGTGTGTGTGTGTGTTGTCGGTGTGTGTGTGTTGTCGGTGTGTGTGTGTGTGTGTGTGTGTGTGTGTGTGTTGTCGGTGTGTGTGTGTGTGTTGTCGGTGTGTGTGTGTGTGTGTTGTCGGTGTGTGTGTGTGTGTTGTCGGTGTGTGTGTGTGTGTTGTCGGTGTGTTTGTGTGTGTGTGTGGTCGGTGTGTGTGTGTGTGTGTTGTCGGTGTGTGTGTGTTGTGTGTGTGTGTGTTGTCGGTGTGTGTGTTTGTTGTCGGTGTGTGTGTGTGTGTGTGTGTGTGTTGTCGGTGTGTGTGTGTGAGTGTGTTGTCGGTGTGTGTGTGTGTGTGTGTTTGTGTTGTCGGTGTGTGTGTGTGTGTGTGTGTTGTGTGTGTGTGTGTTGTCGGTGTGTGTGTGTGTTGTCGGTGTTTGTGTGTGTGTGTTGTCGGTGTGTGTGTGTGTGTGTTGTCGGTGTGTGTGTGTGTTGTCGGTGTGTGTGTGTGTGTGTGTGTGTGTGTTGTCGGTGTGTGTGTGTGTGTTGTCGGTGTGTGTGTGTGTGTTGTCGGTGTGTGTGTGTGTGTTGTCGGTGTGTATGTGTGTTGTCGCAGTGTGTGTGTGTGTGTTGTCGGTGTGTGTGTGTGTGTTGTCGGTGTGTGTGTGTGTGTGTTGTCGGTGTGTGTGTGTGTGTGTGTGTTGTCGGTGTGTGTGTGTGTGTGTGTTGTCGGTGTGTGTGTGGGTGTGTGTGTGTTGTGTGTGTGTGTTGTCGGTGTGTGTGTGTGTGTGTTGTCGGTGTGTGTGTGTGTGTTGTCGGTGTGTGTGTGTGTGTGTGTTGTCGGTGTGTGTGTGTGTGTGTTGTCGGTGTGTGTGTGTTATCGGTGTGTGTGTGTGTGTGTGTTGTCGGTGTGTGTGTGTGTGTGTGTGTGTTGTCGGTGTGTGTGTGTGTGTGTTGTCGGTGTGTGTGTGTGTGTGTGTTGTCGGTGTGTGTGTGTTGTCGGTGTGTGTGTGTGTGTGTTGTGGGTGTGTTGTCGGTGTGTGTGTGTGTGTTGTCGGTGTGTGCGTGTGTGTGTTGTCGGTGTGTGTGTGTGTGTTGTGTGTGTGTGTGTTGTCGGTGTGTGTGTGTGTTGTTGGTGTGTGTGTGTGTGTGTGTGGTGTGTGTGTGTGTTGTCGGTGTGTGTGTGTGTGTGTGTGTGTGTGTGTGTGTGTTGTCGGTGTGTGTGTGTGTGTTGTCGGTGTGTGTGTGTGTGTTGTCGGTGTGTGTGTGTGTGTGTGTGTGTTGTCGGTGAGTGTGTGTGTGTTGTCGGTGTGTGTGTGTGTGTGTTGTTGGTGTGTGTGTGTGTGTTGTCGGTGTGTTTGTGTGTGTGTGTTGTCGCTGTGTGTGTGTGTTGTCGGTGTGTGTGTGTGTGTTGTCGGTGTGTGTGTGTGTGTGTTGTCGGTGTGTGTGTGTTGTCGGTGTGTGTGTATGTGTGTGTGTGTGTGTGTGTGTGTTGTCGGTGTGTGTGTGTGTGTTGTCGGTGTGTGTGTGTGTGTGTTGTCGGTGTGTGTGTATGTGTTGTCGGTGTGTGTGTGTGTGTTGTCGGTGTGTTTGTGTGTGTGTGTGGTCGGTGTGTGTGTGTGTGTGTTGTCGGTGTGTGTGTGTTGTGTGTGTGTGTGTTGTCGGTGTGTGTGTTTGTTGTCGGTGTGTGTGTGTGTGTGTGTTGTCGGTGTGTGTGTGTGTGTGTGTGTTGTCGGTGTGTGTGTGTGTGTGTGTTTGTGTTGTCGTGTGTGTGTGTGTGTGTGTTGTGTGTGTGTGTGTTGTCGGTGTGTGTGTGTGTTGTCGGTGTGTGTGTGTGTGTGTTGTCGGTGTGTGTGTGTGTGTGTTGTCGGTGTGTGTGTGTGTTGTCAGTGTGTGTGTGTGTGTGTGTGTGTGTGTTGTCGGTGTGTGTGTGTGTGTTGTCGGTGTGTGTGTGTGTGTTGTCGGTGTGTATGTGTGTGTGTTGTCAGTGTGTGTGTGTGTGTGTTGTCGGTGTGTGTGTGTTTATGTGTTGTCGGTGTGTGTGTGTGTGTGTTGTCGGTGTGTGTGTGTGTGTTGTCGGTGTGTGTGTGTGTGTTGTCGGTGTGTGTGTGTGTGTGTTGTCGGTGTGTGTGTGTGTGTGTGTGTGTGTTGTCGGTGTGTGTGTGTGTGTGTGTTGTCGGTGTGTGTGTGTGTGTGTGTTGTCGGTGTGTGTGTGTTGTCGGTGTGTGTGTGTGTTGTCGGTGTGTTGTCGGTGTGTGTGTGTGTTGTCGGTGTGTGTGTGTGTGTGTTGTCGGTGTGTGTGTGTGTGTTGTCGGTGTGTGTGTGTGTTGTCAGTGTGTGTGTGTGTGTGTGTGTGTGTGTTGTCGGTGTGTGTGTGTGTGTTGTCGGTGTGTGTGTGTGTGTTGTCGGTGTGTATGTGTGTGTGTTGTCAGTGTGTGTGTGTGTGTGTTGTCGGTGTGTGTGTGTTTATGTGTTGTCGGTGTGTGTGTGTGTGTGTTGTCGGTGTGTGTGTGTGTGTTGTCGGTGTGTGTGTGTGTGTTGTCGGTGTGTGTGTGTGTGTGTTGTCGGTGTGTGTGTGTGTGTGTGTGTGTGTGTTGTCGGTGTGTGTGTGTGTGTGTGTTGTCGGTGTGTGTGTGTGTGTGTGTTGTCGGTGTGTGTGTGTTGTCGGTGTGTGTGTGTGTTGTCGGTGTGTTGTCGGTGTGTGTGTGTGTTGTCGGTGTGTGTGTGTGTGTTGTTGGTGTGTGTGTGTGTGTGTTGTCGGTGTGTGTGTGTGTGTGTTGTGTGTGTGTGTGTTGTCGGTGTGTGTGTGTGTTGTCGGTGTGTGTGTGTGTGTGTGTGTTGTCGGTGTGTGTGTGTGTGTGTTGTCGGTGTGTGTGTGTGTGTGTTGTCGGTGTGTGTGTGTGTGTTGTCGGTGTGTGTGTGTGTGTTGTCGGTGTGTGTGTGTGTGTGTTGTCGGTGTGTGTGTGTGTGTTGTGTGTGTGTGTGTTGTCGGTGTGTGTGTGTGTGTGTTGTCGGTGTGTGTGTGTGTTGTCTGTGTGTGTGTGTTGTCGGTGTGTGTGTGTGTTGTCAGTGTGTGTGTGTGTGTGTTGTCGGTGTGTGTGTGTGTGTGTGTTGTCGGTGTGTGTGTGTGTGATGTCGGTGTTGTGTGTGTGTGTGTTGTCGGTGTGTGTGTGTGTTGTCGGTGTGTGTGTGTGTGTGTTGTCGGTGTGTGTGTGTGTGTTGTCGGTGTGTGTGTGTGTGTGTTGTCGGTGTGTGTGTGTGTGTTGTGTGTGTGTGTGTTGTCGGTGTGTGTGTGTGTGTGTTGTCGGTGTGTGTGTGTGTGTTGTCGGTGTGTGTGTGTTGTCGGTGTGTGTGTGTGTTGTCAGTGTGTGTGTGTGTGTGTGTTGTCGGTGTGTGTGTGTGTGTGTGTTGTCGGTGTGTGTGTGTGTGATGTCGGTGTTGTGTGTGTGTGTGTTGTCGGTGTGTGTGTGTGTTGTCGGTGTTGTGTGTGTGTGTGTTGTCGGTGTGTGTGTGTGTTGTCGGTGTGTGTGTGTGTGTGTGTGTTGTCGGTGTGTGTGTGTGTGTTGTCGGTGTGTGTGTGTGTGTGTTGTCGGTGTGTGTGTGTGTGTTGTGTGTGTGTGTGTTGTCGGTGTGTGTGTGTGTGTGTTGTCGGTGTGTGTGTGTGTGTGTGTGTTGTCGGTGTGTGTGTGTTGTCGGTGTGTGTGTGTGTTGTCAGTGTGTGTGTGTGTGTGTGTTGTCGGTGTGTGTGTGTGTGTGTGTTGTCGGTGTGTGTGTGTGTGATGTCGGTGTTGTGTGTGTGTGTGTTGTCGGTGTGTGTGTGTGTTGTCGGTGTGTGTGTGTGTGTGTTGTCGGTGTGTGTGTGTGTGTTGTCGGTGTGTGTGTGTGTGTGTGTTGTCGGTGTGTGTGTGTGTGTTGTGTGTGTGTGTGTTGTCGGTGTGTGTGTGTGTGTGTTGTCGGTGTGTGTGTGTGTGTGTGTGTTGTCGGTGTGTGTGTGTTGTCGGTGTGTGTGTGTGTTGTCAGTGTGTGTGTGTGTGTGTGTTGTCGGTGTGTGTGTGTGTGTGTGTTGTCGGTGTGTGTGTGTGTGATGTCGGTGTTGTGTGTGTGTGTGTTGTCGGTGTGTGTGTGTGTTGTCGGTGTTGTGTGTGTGTGTGTTGTCGGTGTGTGTGTGTGTTGTCGGTGTGTGTGTGTGTGTGTGTGTGTGTTGTCGGTGTGTGTGTGTTGTCGGTGTGTGTGTGTGTGTGTTGTCGGTGTGTGTGTGTGTGTGTTGTCGGTGTGTGTGTGTTGTCAGTGTGTGTGTGTGTGTGTGTGTGTGTTGTCGGTGTGTGTGTGTGTGTGTGTTGTCGGTGTGTGTGTGTGTGTGTGTTTGTGTTGTCGGTGTGTGTGTGTGTGTGTTGTGTGTGTGTGTGTTGTCGGTGTGTGTGTGTGTTGTCGGTGTCAGTGTGTGTGTGTTGTCGGTGTGTGTGTGTGTGTGTTGTCGGTGTGTGTGTGTGTTGTCGGTGTGTGTGTGTTGTCAGTGTGTGTGTGTGTGTTGTCGGTGTGTGTGTGTGTGTTGTCGGTGTGTATGTGTGTGTGTTGTCAGTGTGTGTGTGTGTGTGTTGTCGGTGTGTGTGTGTTTATGTGTTGTCGGTGTGTGTGTGTGTGTGTTGTCGGTGTGTGTGTGTGTGTTGTCGGTGTGTGTGTGTGTGTGTTGTCGGTGTGTGTGTGTGTGTGTTGTCGGTGTGTGTGTGTGTGTGTGTGTGTGTTGTCGGTGTGTGTGTGTGTGTGTTGTCGGTGTGTGTGTGTGTGTGTGTGTTGTCGGTGTGTGTGTGTTGTCGGTGTGTGTGTGTGTTGTCGGTGTGTTGTCGGTGTGTGTGTGTGTGTGTTGTCGGTGTGTGTGTGTGTGTTGTTGGTGTGTGTGTGTGTGTGTGTCGGTGTGTGTGTGTGTGTTGTGTGTGTGTGTGTTGTCGGTGTGTGTGTGTGTGTGTTGTCGGTGTGTGTGTGTGTGTTGTCGGTGTGTGTGTGTGTGTGTTGTCGGTGTGTGTGTGTGTGTTGTCGGTGTGTGTGTGTGTGTTGTCGGTGTGTGTGTGTGTTGTCGGTGTGTGTGTGTGTGTTGTGTGTGTGTGTGTTGTCGGTGTGTGTGTGTGTGTGTTGTCGGTGTGTGTGTGTGTGTGTGTGTTGTCGGTGTGTGTGTGTTGTCGGTGTGTGTGTGTGTGTGTTGTCGGTGTGTGTGTGTGTGTGTGTGTTGTCGGTGTGTGTGTGTTGTCAGTGTGTATGTGTGTGTGTGTTGTCGGTGTGTGTGTGTGTGTTGCTGGTGTTTGTGTGTGTGTGTGTTGTTGGTGTGTGTGTGTGTGTGTGTGTGTTGTCGGTGTGTGCGTGTGTGTTTTGTCGGTGTGTGTGTGTGTGTTGTGTGTGTGTGTGTTGTCGGTGTGTGTGTGTGTTGTCGGTGTGTGTGTGTGTGTGTGTGTGTGTTGTCGGTGTGTGTGTGTGTGTTGTCGGTGTGTGTGTGTGTGTGTGTGTTGTCGGTGTGTGTGTGTGTGTTGTCGGTGTGTGTGTGTGTGTTGTCGGTGTGTGTGTGTGTGTGTTGTCGGTGTGTGTGTGTGTGTTGTCGGTGTGTGTGTGTGTGTGTGTTGTTGGTGTGTGTGTGTGTGTTGTCGGTGTGTTTGTGTGTGTGTGTTGTCGCTGTGTGTGTGTGTGTGTTGTCGGTGTGTGTGTGTGTGTGTTGTGTTTGTGTGTGTTGTCGGTGTGTGTGTTGTCGGTGTGTGTGTGTGTATGTGTTGTCGGTGTGTGTGTGTGTTGTCGGTGTGTGTGTGTGTGTGTTGTCGGTGTGTGTGTGTGTGTTGTCGGTATGTGTGTGTGTGTGTGCTGGTGTTTGTGTGTGTGTGTGTGTGTGTGTTGTCGGTGTGTGTGTGTGTGTTGTCGGTGTGTGTGTGTGTGTGTTGTCGGTGTGTGTGTGTGTGTGTTGTCGGTGTGTGTGTGTGTGTTGTCGGTGTGTTTGTGTGTGTGTGTGGTCGGTGTGTGTGTGTGTGTTGTCGGTGTGTGTGTGTTGTGTGTGTGTGTGTTGTCGGTGTGTGTTTGTTGTCGGTGTGTGTGTGTGTGTGTGTGTGTGTTGTCGGTGTGTGTGTGTGTGTTGTCGGTGTGTGTGTGTGTGTTGTCGGTGTGTTTGTGTGTGTGTGTGGTCGGTGTGTGTGTGTGTGTGTTGTCGGTGTGTGTGTGTTGTGTGTGTGTGTGTTGTCGGTGTGTGTGTTTGTTGTCGGTGTGTGTGTGTGTGTGTGTGTGTGTTGTCGGTGTGTGTGTGTGAGTGTGTTGTCGGTGTGTGTGTGTGTGTGTGTTTGTGTTGTCGGTGTGTGTGTGTGTGTGTGTGTTGTGTGTGTGTGTGTTGTCGGTGTGTGTGTGTGTTGTCGGTGTTTGTGTGTGTGTGTTGTCGGTGTGTGTGTGTGTGTGTTGTCGGTGTGTGTGTGTGTTGTCGGTGTGTGTGTGTGTGTGTGTGTGTGTGTGTTGTCGGTGTGTGTGTGTGTGTTGTCGGTGTGTGTGTGTGTGTTGTCGGTGTGTGTGTGTGTGTTGTCGGTGTGTATGTGTGTTGTCGCAGTGTGTGTGTGTGTGTTGTCGGTGTGTGTGTGTGTGTTGTCGGTGTGTGTGTGTGTGTGTTGTCGGTGTGTGTGTGTGTGTGTGTGTTGTCGGTGTGTGTGTGTGTGTGTGTTGTCGGTGTGTGTGTGGGTGTGTGTGTGTTGTGTGTGTGTGTTGTCGGTGTGTGTGTGTGTGTGTTGTCGGTGTGTGTGTGTGTGTTGTCGGTGTGTTTGTGTGTGTGTGTTGTCGGTGTGTGTGTGTGTGTGTTGTCGGTGTGTGTGTGTTATCGGTGTGTGTGTGTGTGTGTGTTGTCGGTGTGTGTGTGTGTGTGTGTGTGTTGTCGGTGTGTGTGTGTGTGTGTTGTCGGTGTGTGTGTGTGTGTGTGTTGTCGGTGTGTGTGTGTTGTCGGTGTGTGTGTGTGTGTGTTGTGGGTGTGTTGTCGGTGTGTGTGTGTGTGTTGTCGGTGTGTGCGTGTGTGTTTTGTCGGTGTGTGTGTGTGTGTTGTGTGTGTGTGTGTTGTCGGTGTGTGTGTGTGTTGTTGGTGTGTGTGTGTGTGTGTGTGTGTGTGTGTGTGTTGTCGGTGTGTGTGTGTGTGTGTGTGTGTGTGTGTGGGTGTTGTCGGTGTGTGTGTGTGTGTTGTCGGTGTGTGTGTGTGTGTTGTCGGTGTGTGTGTGTGTGTGTGTGTGTTGTCGGTGAGTGTGTGTGTGTTGTCGGTGTGTGTGTGTGTGTGTTGTTGGTGTGTGTGTGTGTGTTGTCGGTGTGTTTGTGTGTGTGTGTTGTCGCTGTGTGTGTGTGTTGTCGGTGTGTGTGTGTGTGTTGTCGGTGTGTGTGTGTGTGTGTTGTCGGTGTGTGTGTGTTGTCGGTGTGTGTGTATGTGTGTGTGTGTGTGTGTGTGTGTTGTCGGTGTGTGTGTGTGTGTTGTCGGTGTGTGTGTGTGTGTGTTGTCGGTGTGTGTGTATGTGTTGTCGGTGTGTGTGTGTGTGTTGTCGGTGTGTTTGTGTGTGTGTGTGGTCGGTGTGTGTGTGTGTGTGTTGTCGGTGTGTGTGTGTTGTGTGTGTGTGTGTTGTCGGTGTGTGTGTTTGTTGTCGGTGTGTGTGTGTGTGTGTGTTGTCGGTGTGTGTGTGTGTGTGTGTGTGTTGTCGGTGTGTGTGTGTGTGTGTGTTTGTGTTGTCGGTGTGTGTGTGTGTGTGTTGTGTGTGTGTGTGTTGTCGGTGTGTGTGTGTGTTGTCGGTGTGTGTGTGTGTGTGTTGTCGGTGTGTGTGTGTGTGTGTTGTCGGTGTGTGTGTGTGTTGTCAGTGTGTGTGTGTGTGTGTGTGTGTGTGTTGTCGGTGTGTGTGTGTGTGTTGTCGGTGTGTGTGTGTGTGTTGTCGGTGTGTATGTGTGTGTGTTGTCAGTGTGTGTGTGTGTGTGTTGTCGGTGTGTGTGTGTTTATGTGTTGTCGGTGTGTGTGTGTGTGTGTTGTCGGTGTGTGTGTGTGTGTTGTCGGTGTGTGTGTGTGTGTTGTCGGTGTGTGTGTGTGTGTGTTGTCGGTGTGTGTGTGTGTGTGTGTGTGTGTTGTCGGTGTGTGTGTGTGTGTGTGTTGTCGGTGTGTGTGTGTGTGTGTGTTGTCGGTGTGTGTGTGTTGTCGGTGTGTGTGTGTGTTGTCGGTGTGTTGTCGGTGTGTGTGTGTGTTGTCGGTGTGTGTGTGTGTGTGTTGTCGGTGTGTGTGTGTGTGTGTTGTCGGTGTGTGTGTGTGTTGTCAGTGTGTGTGTGTGTGTGTGTGTGTGTGTTGTCGGTGTGTGTGTGTGTGTTGTCGGTGTGTGTGTGTGTGTTGTCGGTGTGTATGTGTGTGTGTTGTCAGTGTGTGTGTGTGTGTGTTGTCGGTGTGTGTGTGTTTATGTGTTGTCGGTGTGTGTGTGTGTGTGTTGTCGGTGTGTGTGTGTGTGTTGTCGGTGTGTGTGTGTGTGTTGTCGGTGTGTGTGTGTGTGTGTTGTCGGTGTGTGTGTGTGTGTGTGTGTGTGTGTGTCGGTGTGTGTGTGTGTGTGTGTTGTCGGTGTGTGTGTGTGTGTGTGTTGTCGGTGTGTGTGTGTTGTCGGTGTGTGTGTGTGTTGTCGGTGTGTTGTCGGTGTGTGTGTGTGTTGTCGGTGTGTGTGTGTGTGTTGTTGGTGTGTGTGTGTGTGTGTTGTCGGTGTGTGTGTGTGTGTGTGTGTGTGTGTGTGTGTTGTCGGTGTGTGTGTGTGTTGTCGGTGTGTGTGTGTGTGTGTGTTGTCGGTGTGTGTGTGTGTGTGTTGTCGGTGTGTGTGTGTGTGTGTTGTCGGTGTGTGTGTGTGTGTTGTCGGTGTGTGTGTGTGTGTTGTCGGTGTGTGTGTGTGTGTGTTGTCGGTGTGTGTGTGTGTGTTGTGTGTGTGTGTGTTGTCGGTGTGTGTGTGTGTGTGTTGTCGGTGTGTGTGTGTGTTGTCTGTGTGTGTGTGTTGTCGGTGTGTGTGTGTGTTGTCAGTGTGTGTGTGTGTGTGTTGTCGGTGTGTGTGTGTGTGTGTGTTGTCGGTGTGTGTGTGTGTGATGTCGGTGTTGTGTGTGTGTGTGTTGTCGGTGTGTGTGTGTGTTGTCGGTGTGTGTGTGTGTGTGTTGTCGGTGTGTGTGTGTGTGTTGTCGGTGTGTGTGTGTGTGTGTGTTGTCGGTGTGTGTGTGTGTGTTGTGTGTGTGTGTGTTGTCGGTGTGTGTGTGTGTGTGTTGTCGGTGTGTGTGTGTGTGTTGTCGGTGTGTGTGTGTTGTCGGTGTGTGTGTGTGTTGTCAGTGTGTGTGTGTGTGTGTGTTGTCGGTGTGTGTGTGTGTGTGTGTTGTCGGTGTGTGTGTGTGTGATGTCGGTGTTGTGTGTGTGTGTGTTGTCGGTGTGTGTGTGTGTTGTCGGTGTTGTGTGTGTGTGTGTTGTCGGTGTGTGTGTGTGTTGTCGGTGTGTGTGTGTGTGTGTGTGTTGTCGGTGTGTGTGTGTGTGTTGTCGGTGTGTGTGTGTGTGTGTTGTCGGTGTGTGTGTGTGTGTGTGTGTGTGTGTGTTGTCGGTGTGTGTGTGTGTGTGTTGTCGGTGTGTGTGTGTGTGTGTGTGTTGTCGGTGTGTGTGTGTTGTCGGTGTGTGTGTGTGTTGTCAGTGTGTGTGTGTGTGTGTGTTGTCGGTGTGTGTGTGTGTGTGTGTTGTCGGTGTGTGTGTGTGTGATGTCGGTGTTGTGTGTGTGTGTGTTGTCGGTGTGTGTGTGTGTTGTCGGTGTGTGTGTGTGTGTGTTGTCGGTGTGTGTGTGTGTGTTGTCGGTGTGTGTGTGTGTGTGTGTTGTCGGTGTGTGTGTGTGTGTTGTGTGTGTGTGTGTTGTCGGTGTGTGTGTGTGTGTGTTGTCGGTGTGTGTGTGTGTGTGTGTGTGTCGGTGTGTGTGTGTTGTCGGTGTGTGTGTGTGTTGTCAGTGTGTGTGTGTGTGTGTGTTGTCGGTGTGTGTGTGTGTGTGTGTTGTCGGTGTGTGTGTGTGTGATGTCGGTGTTGTGTGTGTGTGTGTTGTCGGTGTGTGTGTGTGTTGTCGGTGTTGTGTGTGTGTGTGTTGTCGGTGTGTGTGTGTGTTGTCGGTGTGTGTGTGTGTGTGTGTGTGTGTTGTCGGTGTGTGTGTGTGTGTGTGTTTGTGTTGTCGGTGTGTGTGTGTGTGTGTTGTGTGTGTGTGTGTTGTCGGTGTGTGTGTGTGTTGTCGGTGTCAGTGTGTGTGTGTTGTCGGTGTGTGTGTGTGTGTGTTGTCGGTGTGTGTGTGTGTTGTCGGTGTGTGTGTGTTGTCAGTGTGTGTGTGTGTGTTGTCGGTGTGTGTGTGTGTGTTGTCGGTGTGTATGTGTGTGTGTTGTCAGTGTGTGTGTGTGTGTGTTGTCGGTGTGTGTGTGTTTATGTGTTGTCGGTGTGTGTGTGTGTGTGTTGTCGGTGTGTGTGTGTGTGTTGTCGGTGTGTGTGTGTGTGTGTTGTCGGTGTGTGTGTGTGTGTGTTGTCGGTGTGTGTGTGTGTGTGTGTGTGTGTTGTCGGTGTGTGTGTGTGTGTGTTGTCGGTGTGTGTGTGTGTGTGTGTGTTGTCGGTGTGTGTGTGTTGTCGGTGTGTGTGTGTGTTGTCGGTGTGTTGTCGGTGTGTGTGTGTGTGTGTTGTCGGTGTGTGTGTGTGTGTTGTTGGTGTGTGTGTGTGTGTGTTGTCGGTGTGTGTGTGTGTGTTGTGTGTGTGTGTGTTGTCGGTGTGTGTGTGTGTGTGTTGTCGGTGTGTGTGTGTGTGTTGTCGGTGTGTGTGTGTGTGTGTTGTCGGTGTGTGTGTGTGTGTTGTCGGTGTGTGTGTGTGTGTTGTCGGTGTGTGTGTGTGTTGTCGGTGTGTGTGTGTGTGTTGTGTGTGTGTGTGTTGTCGGTGTGTGTGTGTGTGTGTTGTCGGTGTGTGTGTGTGTGTGTGTGTTGTCGGTGTGTGTGTGTTGTCGGTGTGTGTGTGTGTGTGTTGTCGGTGTGTGTGTGTGTGTGTGTGTTGTCGGTGTGTGTGTGTTGTCAGTGTGTATGTGTGTGTGTGTTGTCGGTGTGTGTGTGTGTGTTGCTGGTGTTTGTGTGTGTGTGTGTTGTTGGTGTGTGTGTGTGTGTGTGTGTGTTGTCGGTGTGTGCGTGTGTGTTTTGTCGGTGTGTGTGTGTGTGTTGTGTGTGTGTGTGTTGTCGGTGTGTGTGTGTGTTGTCGGTGTGTGTGTGTGTGTGTGTGTGTGTTGTCGGTGTGTGTGTGTGTGTTGTCGGTGTGTGTGTGTGTGTGTGTGTGTCGGTGTGTGTGTGTGTGTTGTCGGTGTGTGTGTGTGTGTTGTCGGTGTGTGTGTGTGTGTGTTGTCGGTGTGTGTGTGTGTGTTGTCGGTGTGTGTGTGTGTGTGTGTTGTTGGTGTGTGTGTGTGTGTTGTCGGTGTGTTTGTGTGTGTGTGTTGTCGCTGTGTGTGTGTGTGTGTTGTCGGTGTGTGTGTGTGTGTGTTGTGTTTGTGTGTGTTGTCGGTGTGTGTGTTGTCGGTGTGTGTGTGTGTATGTGTTGTCGGTGTGTGTGTGTGTTGTCGGTGTGTGTGTGTGTGTGTTGTCGGTGTGTGTGTGTGTGTTGTCGGTATGTGTGTGTGTGTTGCTGGTGTTTGTGTGTGTGTGTGTGTGTGTGTTGTCGGTGTGTGTGTGTGTGTTGTCGGTGTGTGTGTGTGTGTGTTGTCGGTGTGTGTGTGTGTGTGTTGTCGGTGTGTGTGTGTGTGTTGTCGGTGTGTTTGTGTGTGTGTGTGGTCGGTGTGTGTGTGTGTGTTGTCGGTGTGTGTGTGTTGTGTGTGTGTGTGTTGTCGGTGTGTGTTTGTTGTCGGTGTGTGTGTGTGTGTGTGTGTGTTGTCGGTGTGTGTGTGTGTGTTGTCGGTGTGTGTGTGTGTGTTGTCGGTGTGTGTGTGTGTGTTGTCGGTGTGTGTGTGTGTGTGTGTGTTGTCGGTGTGTGTGTGTTATCGGTGTGTGTGTGTGTTGTCGGTGTGTGCGTGTGTGTTTTGTCGGTGTGTGTGTGTGTGTTGTGTGTGTGTGTGTTGTCGGTGTGTGTGTGTGTTGTCGGTGTGTGTGTGTGTGTGTGTGTGTGTTGTCGGTGTGTGTGTGTGTGTTGTCGGTGTGTGTGTGTGTGTGTGTGTTGTCGGTGTGTGTGTGTGTGTTGTCGGTGTGTGTGTGTGTGTTGTCGGTGTGTGTGTGTGTGTGTTGTCGGTGTGTGTGTGTGTGTTGTCGGTGTGTGTGTGTGTGTGTGTTGTTGGTGTGTGTGTGTGTGTTGTCGGTGTGTTTGTGTGTGTGTGTTGTCGCTGTGTGTGTGTGTGTGTTGTCGGTGTGTGTGTGTGTGTGTTGTGTTTGTGTGTGTTGTCGGTGTGTGTGTTGTCGGTGTGTGTGTGTGTATGTGTTGTCGGTGTGTGTGTGTGTTGTCGGTGTGTGTGTGTGTGTGTTGTCGGTGTGTGTGTGTGTGTTGTCGGTATGTGTGTGTGTGTTGCTGGTGTTTGTGTGTGTGTGTGTGTGTGTGTTGTCGGTGTGTGTGTGTGTGTTGTCGGTGTG
Organism: Salmo salar; assembly: GCF_965601325.2. NCBI lineage: Eukaryota > Metazoa > Chordata > Actinopteri > Salmoniformes > Salmonidae > Salmo > Salmo salar. The sequence goes on along the minus strand of NW_027675519.1, from coordinate 211,499 downwards.
TGTGTGTGTGTGTTGTCGGTGTGTGTGTGTGTGTGTTGTCGGTGTGTGTGTGTGTTGTCGGTGTGTTTGTGTGTGTGTGTGGTCGGTGTGTGTGTGTGTGTTGTCGGTGTGTGTGTGTTGTGTGTGTGTGTGTTGTCGGTGTGTGTTTGTTGTCGGTGTGTGTGTGTGTGTGTGTGTGTTGTCGGTGTGTGTGTGTGTGTTGTCGGTGTGTGTGTGTGTGTGTTGTCGGTGTGTGTGTGTGTGTTGTCGGTGTGTGTGTGTGTGTGTGTGTTGTCGGTGTGTGTGTGTTATCGGTGTGTGTGTGTGTTGTCGGTGTGTGTGTGTGTGTGTGTGTTGTCGGTGTGTGTGTGTTGTCGGTGTGTGTGTGTGTGTGTTGTGGGTGTGTTGTCGGTGTGTGTGTGTGTGTGTGTTGTCGGTGTGTGCGTGTGTGTTTTGTCGGTGTGTGTGTGTGTGTTGTGTGTGTGTGTGTTGTCGGTGTGTGTGTGTGTTGTTGGTGTGTGTGTGTGTGTGTGTGTGTGTGTGTTGTCGGTGTGTGTGTGTGTGTGTGTGTGTGTGTGTGTGTGTGTGTGTGTTGTCGGTGTGTGTGTGTGTGTTGTCGGTGTGTGTGTGTGTGTGTGTGTGTGTGTTGTCGGTGAGTGTGTGTGTGTTGTCGGTGTGTGTGTGTGTGTGTTGTTGGTGTGTGTGTGTGTGTTGTTGGTGTGTTTGTGTGTGTGTGTTGTCGCTGTGTCTGTGTGTTGTCGGTGTGTGTGTGTGTGTTGTCGGTGTGTGTGTGTGTGTGTTGTCGGTGTGTGTGTGTGTGTTGTCGGTGTGTGTGTGTGTATGTGTTGTCGGTGTGTGTGTGTGTGTGTTGTCGGTATGTGTGTGTGTGTTGCTGGTGTTTGTGTGTGTGTGTGTTGTCGGTGTGTGTGTGTTGTCGGTGTGTGTGTGTGTGTGTGTGTGTGTGTTGTCGGTGTGTGTGTGTGTGTTGTCGGTGTGTGTGTGTGTGTGTTGTCGGTGTGTGTGTGTGTGTTGTCGGTGTGTGTGTGTGTGTGGTCGGTGTGTGTGTGTGTGTGTTGTCGGTGTGTGTGTGTTGTGTGTGTGTGTGTTGTCGGTGTGTGTGTTTGTTGTCGGTGTGTGTGTGTGTGTGTGTGTGTGTTGTCGGTGTGTGTGTGTGAGTGTGTTGTCGGTGTGTGTGTGTGTGTGTGTTTGTGTTGTCGGTGTGTGTGTGTGTGTGTGTGTTGTGTGTGTGTGTGTTGTCGGTGTGTGTGTGTGTTGTCGGTGTTTGTGTGTGTGTGTTGTCGGTGTGTGTGTGTGTGTGTTGTCGGTGTGTGTGTGTGTTGTCGGTGTGTGTGTGTGTGTGTGTGTGTTGTCGGTGTGTGTGTGTGTGTTGTCGGTGTGTGTGTGTGTGTTGTCGGTGTGTGTGTGTGTGTTGTCGGTGTGTATGTGTGTTGTCGCAGTGTGTGTGTGTGTGTTGTCGGTGTGTGTGTGTGTGTTGTCGGTGTGTGTGTGTGTGTGTTGTCGGTGTGTGTGTGTGTGTGTGTGTTGTCGGTGTGTGTGTGTGTGTGTGTTGTCGGTGTGTGTGTGGGTGTGTGTGTGTTGTGTGTGTGTGTTGTCGGTGTGTGTGTGTGTGTGTTGTCGGTGTGTGTGTGTGTGTTGTCGGTGTGTGTGTGTGTGTGTGTGTTGTCGGTGTGTGTGTGTGTGTGTTGTCGGTGTGTGTGTGTTATCGGTGTGTGTGTGTGTGTGTGTTGTCGGTGTGTGTGTGTGTGTGTGTGTGTTGTCGGTGTGTGTGTGTGTGTGTTGTCGGTGTGTGTGTGTGTGTGTGTTGTCGGTGTGTGTGTGTTGTCGGTGTGTGTGTGTGTGTGTTGTGGGTGTGTTGTCGGTGTGTTGTGTGTGTGTGTGTTGTCGGTGTGTGTGTGTGTTGTTGGTGTGTGTGTGTGTGTGTGTGTGTGTGTGTGTGTTGTCGGTGTGTGTGTGTGTGTGTGTGTGTGTGTGTGGGTGTTGTCGGTGTGTGTGTGTGTGTTGTCGGTGTGTGTGTGTGTGTTGTCGGTGTGTGTGTGTGTGTGTGTGTGTTGTCGGTGAGTGTGTGTGTGTTGTCGGTGTCTGTGTGTGTGTGTGTTGTTGGTGTGTGTGTGTGTGTTGTCGGTGTGTTTGTGTGTGTGTGTTGTCGCTGTGTGTGTGTGTTGTCGGTGTGTGTGTGTGTGTTGTCGGTGTGTGTGTGTGTGTGTTGTCGGTGTGTGTGTGTTGTCGGTGTGTGTGTGTATGTGTGTGTGTGTGTGTGTGTGTGTTGTCGGTGTGTGTGTGTGTGTTGTCGGTGTGTGTGTGTGTGTGTTGTCGGTGTGTGTGTATGTGTTGTCGGTGTGTGTGTGTGTGTTGTCGGTGTGTTTGTGTGTGTGTGTGGTCGGTGTGTGTGTGTGTGTTGTCGGTGTGTGTGTGTTGTGTGTGTGTGTGTTGTCGGTGTGTGTGTTTGTTGTCGGTGTGTGTGTGTGTGTGTGTGTTGTCGGTGTGTGTGTGTGTGTGTGTGTTGTCGGTGTGTGTGTGTGTGTGTGTTTGTGTTGTCGGTGTGTGTGTGTGTGTGTTGTGTGTGTGTGTGTTGTCGGTGTGTGTGTGTGTTGTCGGTGTGTGTGTGTGTGTGTTGTCGGTGTGTGTGTGTGTGTGTTGTCGGTGTGTGTGTGTGTTGTCGGTGTGTGTGTGTGTGTGTGTGTGTGTGTGTGTTGTCGGTGTGTGTGTGTGTGTTGTCGGTGTGTGTGTGTGTGTTGTCGGTGTGTGTGTGTGTGTTGTCGGTGTGTATGTGTGTGTGTTGTCAGTGTGTGTGTGTGTGTGTTGTCGGTGTGTGTGTGTTTATGTGTTGTCGGGGTGTGTGTGTGTGTGTTGTCGTTGTGTGTGTGTGTGTTGTCGGTGTGTGTGTGTGTGTTGTCGGTGTGTGTGTGTGTGTGTTGTCGGTGTGTGTGTGTGTGTGTGTGTTGTCGGTGTGTGTGTGTGTGTGTGTGTGTTGTCGGTGTGTGTGTGTGTGTTGTCGGTGTGTGTGTGTTGTCGGTGTGTGTGTGTATTGTCGGTGTGTTGTCGGTGTGTGTGTGTGTGTTGTCGGTGTGTGTGTGTGTGTTGTTGGTGTGTGTGTGTGTGTGTTGTCGGTGTGTGTGTGTGTGTTGTGTGTGTGTGTGTTGTCGGTGTGTGTGTGTGTTGTCGGTGTGTGTGTGTGTGTGTGTTGTCGGTGTGTGTGTGTGTGTGTGTTGTCGGTGTGTGTGTGTGTGTGTTGTCGGTGTGTGTGTGTGTGTTGTCGGTGTGTGTGTGTGTGTTGTCGGTGTGTGTGTGTGTGTGTTGTCAGTGTGTGTGTGTGTGTTGTCGGTGTGTGTGTGTGTTGTCGGTGTGTGTGTGTGTGTGTTGTCGGTGTGTGTGTGTGTGTGTGTGTTGTCGGTGTGTGTGTGTTGTCGGTGTGTGTGTGTGTTGTCAGTGTGTGTGTGTGTGTGTGTTGTCGGTGTGTGTGTGTGTGTGTGTTGTCGGTGTGTGTGTGTGTGATGTCGGTGTTGTGTGTGTGTGTGTTGTCGGTGTGTGTGTGTGTTGTCGGTGTGTGTGTGTGTGTGTTGTCGGTGTGTGTGTGTGTGTTGTCGGTGTGTGTGTGTGTGTGTTGTCGGTGTGTGTGTGTGTGTTGTGTGTGTGTGTGTTGTCGGTGTGTGTGTGTGTGTGTTGTCGGTGTGTGTGTGTGTGTGTGTGTTGTCGGTGTGTGTGTGTTGTCGGTGTGTGTGTGTGTTGTCAGTGTGTGTGTGTGTGTGTGTTGTCGGTGTGTGTGTGTGTGTGTGTTGTCGGTGTGTGTGTGTGTGATGTCGGTGTTGTGTGTGTGTGTGTTGTCGGTGTTGTGTGTGTGTGTGTTGTCGGTGTGTGTGTGTGTTGTCGGTGTGTGTGTGTGTGTGTGTGTGTGTTGTCGGTGTGTGTGTGTTGTCGGTGTGTGTGTGTGTGTGTTGTCGGTGTGTGTGTGTGTGTGTTGTCAGTGTGTGTGTGTTGTCAGTGTGTGTGTGTGTGTGTGTGTGTGTTGTCGGTGTGTGTGTGTGTGTGTGTTGTCGGTGTGTGTGTGTGTGTGTGTTTGTGTTGTCGGTGTGTGTGTGTGTGTGTGTGTTGTGTGTGTGTGTGTTGTCGGTGTTTGTGTGTGTTGTCGGTGTCAGTGTGTGTGTGTTGTCGGTGTGTGTGTGTGTGTTGTCGGTGTGTGTGTGTGTTGTCGGTGTGTGTGTGTTGTCAGTGTGTGTGTGTGTGTTGTCGGTGTGTGTGTGTGTGTTGTCGGTGTGTATGTGTGTGTGTTGTCAGTGTGTGTGTGTGTGTGTTGTCGGTGTGTGTGTGTTTATGTGTTGTCGGTGTGTGTGTGTGTGTGTGTTGTCGGTGTGTGTGTGTGTGTTGTCGGTGTGTGTGTGTGTGTGTTGTCGGTGTGTGTGTGTGTGTGTTGTCGGTGTGTGTGTGTGTGTGTGTGTGTTGTCGGTGTGTGTGTGTGTGTGTTGTCGGTGTGTGTGTGTGTGTGTGTGTTGTCGGTGTGTGTGTGTTGTCGGTGTGTGTGTGTTGTCGGTGTGTTGTCGGTGTGTGTGTGTGTGTGTTGTCGGTGTGTGTGTGTGTGTTGTTGGTGTGTGTGTGTGTGTGTTGTCGGTGTGTGTGTGTGTGTTGTGTGTGTGTGTGTTGTCGGTGTGCGTGTGTGTTGTCGGTGTGTGTGTGTGTGTGTTGTCGGTGTGTGTGTGTGTGTGTTGTCGGTGTGTGTGTGTGTGTGTGTGTTGTCGGTGTGTGTGTGTTGTCGGTGTGTGTGTGTGTTGTCAGTGTGTGTGTGTGTGTGTGTTGTCGGTGTGTGTGTGTGTGTGTGTTGTCGGTGTGTGTGTGTGTGATGTCGGTGTTGTGTGTGTGTGTGTTGTCGGTGTTGTGTGTGTGTGTGTTGTCGGTGTGTGTGTGTGTGTGTGTGTTGTCGGTGTGTGTGTGTTGTCGGTGTGTGTGTGTGTTGTCAGTGTGTGTGTGTGTGTGTGTTGTCGGTGTGTGTGTGTGTGTGTGTTGTCGGTGTGTGTGTGTGTGATGTCGGTGTTGTGTGTGTGTGTGTTGTCGGTGTTGTGTGTGTGTGTGTTGTCGGTGTGTGTGTGTGTTGTCGGTGTGTGTGTGTGTGTGTGTGTGTGTTGTCGGTGTGTGTGTGTTGTCGGTGTGTGTGTGTGTGTGTTGTCGGTGTGTGTGTGTGTGTGTTGTCAGTGTGTGTGTGTTGTCAGTGTGTGTGTGTGTGTGTGTGTGTGTTGTCGGTGTGTGTGTGTGTGTGTGTTGTCGGTGTGTGTGTGTGTGTGTGTTTGTGTTGTCGGTGTGTGTGTGTGTGTGTGTGTTGTGTGTGTGTGTGTTGTCGGTGTTTGTGTGTGTTGTCGGTGTCAGTGTGTGTGTGTTGTCGGTGTGTGTGTGTGTGTTGTCGGTGTGTGTGTGTGTTGTCGGTGTGTGTGTGTTGTCAGTGTGTGTGTGTGTGTTGTCGGTGTGTGTGTGTGTGTTGTCGGTGTGTATGTGTGTGTGTTGTCAGTGTGTGTGTGTGTGTGTTGTCGGTGTGTGTGTGTTTATGTGTTGTCGGTGTGTGTGTGTGTGTGTGTTGTCGGTGTGTGTGTGTGTGTTGTCGGTGTGTGTGTGTGTGTGTTGTCGGTGTGTGTGTGTGTGTGTTGTCGGTGTGTGTGTGTGTGTGTGTGTGTTGTCGGTGTGTGTGTGTGTGTGTTGTCGGTGTGTGTGTGTGTGTGTGTGTTGTCGGTGTGTGTGTGTTGTCGGTGTGTGTGTGTTGTCGGTGTGTTGTCGGTGTGTGTGTGTGTGTGTTGTCGGTGTGTGTGTGTGTGTTGTTGGTGTGTGTGTGTGTGTGTTGTCGGTGTGTGTGTGTGTGTTGTGTGTGTGTGTGTTGTCGGTGTGCGTGTGTGTTGTCGGTGTGTGTGTGTGTGTGTTGTCGGTGTGTGTGTGTGTGTGTTGTCGGTGTGTGTGTGTGTGTGTTGTCGGTGTGTGTGTGTGTGTGTGTTGTCGGTGTGTGTGTGTGTGTTGTCGGTGTGTGTGTGTGTTGTCGGTGTGTGTGTGTGTGTTGTGTGTGTGTGTGTTGTCGGTGTGTGTGTGTGTGTGTTGTCGGTGTGTGTGTGTGTGTGTGTGTTGTCGGTGTGTGTGTGTTGTCGGTGTGTGTGTGTGTGTGTTGTCGGTGTGTGTGTGTGTGTGTGTGTTGTCGGTGTGTGTGTGTTGTCAGTGTGTGTGTGTGTGTGTGTGTGTTGTCGGTGTGTGCGTGTGTGTTTTGTCGGTGTGTGTGTGTGTGTGTTGTGTGTGTGTGTGTTGTCGGTGTGTGTGTGTGTTGTCGGTGTGTGTGTGTGTGTGTGTGTGTGTTGTCGGTGTGTGTGTGTGTGTTGTCGGTGTGTGTGTGTGTGTGTGTGTGTTGTCGGTGTGTGTGTGTGTGTTGTCGGTGTGTGTGTGTGTGTGTGTTGTTGGTGTGTGTGTGTGTGTTGTCGGTGTGTTTGTGTGTGTGTGTTGTCGCTGTGTGTGTGTGTGTGTTGTCGGTGTGTGTGTGTGTGTGTTGTGTTTGTGTGTGTTGTCGGTGTGTGTGTTGTCGGTGTGTGTGTGTGTATGTGTTGTCGGTGTGTGTGTGTGTTGTCGGTGTGTGTGTGTGTGTGTTGTCGGTGTGTGTGTGTGTGTTGTCGGTATGTGTGTGTGTGTTGCTGGTGTTTGTGTGTGTGTGTGTGTGTGTGTGTGTTGTCGGTGTGTGTGTGTGTGTTGTCGGTGTGTGTGTGTGTGTGTTGTCGGTGTGTGTGTGTGTGTTGTCGGTGTGTGTGTGTGTGTTGTCGGTGTGTTTGTGTGTGTGTGTGGTCGGTGTGTGTGTGTGTGTGTTGTCGGTGTGTGTGTGTTGTGTGTGTGTGTGTTGTCGGTGTGTGTTTGTTGTCGGTGTGTGTGTGTGTGTGTGTTGTCGGTGTGTGTGTGTGTGTGTGTGTTGTCGGTGTGTGTGTGTGTGTTTGTGTTGTCGGTGTGTGTGTGTGTGTGTGTGTTGTCGGTGTGTGTGTGTGTGTGTGTTGTCGGTGTGTGTGTGTGTGATGTCGGTGTTGTGTGTGTGTGTGTTGTCGGTGGTGTGTGTGTGTGTGTTGTCGGTGTGTGTGTGTGTTGTCGGTGTGTGTGTGTGTGTGTGTGTGTGTTGTCGGTGTGTGTGTGTTGTCGGTGTGTGTGTGTGTGTGTTGTCGGTGTGTGTGTGTGTGTGTTGTCAGTGTGTGTGTGTTGTCAGTGTGTGTGTGTGTGTGTGTGTGTGTTGTCGGTGTGTGTGTGTGTGTGTGTTGTCGGTGTGTGTGTGTGTGTGTGTTTGTGTTGTCGGTGTGTGTGTGTGTGTGTGTGTTGTGTGTGTGTGTGTTGTCGGTGTTTGTGTGTGTTGTCGGTGTCAGTGTGTGTGTGTTGTCGGTGTGTGTGTGTGTGTTGTCGGTGTGTGTGTGTGTTGTCGGTGTGTGTGTGTTGTCAGTGTGTGTGTGTGTGTTGTCGGTGTGTGTGTGTGTGTTGTCGGTGTGTATGTGTGTGTGTTGTCAGTGTGTGTGTGTGTGTGTTGTCGGTGTGTGTGTGTTTATGTGTTGTCGGTGTGTGTGTGTGTGTGTGTTGTCGGTGTGTGTGTGTGTGTTGTCGGTGTGTGTGTGTGTGTGTTGTCGGTGTGTGTGTGTGTGTGTTGTCGGTGTGTGTGTGTGTGTGTGTGTGTTGTCGGTGTGTGTGTGTGTGTGTTGTCGGTGTGTGTGTGTGTGTGTGTGTTGTCGGTGTGTGTGTGTTGTCGGTGTGTGTGTGTGTTGTCGGTGTGTTGTCGGTGTGTGTGTGTGTGTGTTGTCGGTGTGTGTGTGTGTGTTGTTGGTGTGTGTGTGTGTGTGTTGTCGGTGTGTGTGTGTGTGTTGTGTGTGTGTGTGTTGTCGGTGTGCGTGTGTGTTGTCGGTGTGTGTGTGTGTGTGTTGTCGGTGTGTGTGTGTGTGTGTTGTCGGTGTGTGTGTGTGTGTGTTGTCGGTGTGTGTGTGTGTGTGTGTTGTCGGTGTGTGTGTGTGTGTTGTCGGTGTGTGTGTGTGTTGTCGGTGTGTGTGTGTGTGTTGTGTGTGTGTGTGTTGTCGGTGTGTGTGTGTGTGTGTTGTCGGTGTGTGTGTGTGTGTGTGTGTTGTCGGTGTGTGTGTGTTGTCGGTGTGTGTGTGTGTGTGTTGTCGGTGTGTGTGTGTGTGTGTGTGTTGTCGGTGTGTGTGTGTTGTCAGTGTGTGTGTGTGTGTGTGTGTGTGTTGTCGGTGTGTGCGTGTGTGTTTTGTCGGTGTGTGTGTGTGTGTTGTGTGTGTGTGTGTTGTCGGTGTGTGTGTGTGTTGTCGGTGTGTGTGTGTGTGTGTGTGTGTGTTGTCGGTGTGTGTGTGTGTGTTGTCGGTGTGTGTGTGTGTGTGTGTGTGTTGTCGGTGTGTGTGTGTGTGTTGTCGGTGTGTGTGTGTGTGTGTGTTGTTGGTGTGTGTGTGTGTGTTGTCGGTGTGTTTGTGTGTGTGTGTTGTCGCTGTGTGTGTGTGTGTGTGTTGTCGGTGTGTGTGTGTGTGTGTTGTGTTTGTGTGTGTTGTCGGTGTGTGTGTTGTCGGTGTGTGTGTGTGTATGTGTTGTCGGTGTGTGTGTGTGTTGTCGGTGTGTGTGTGTGTGTGTTGTCGGTGTGTGTGTGTGTGTTGTCGGTATGTGTGTGTGTGTTGCTGGTGTTTGTGTGTGTGTGTGTGTGTGTGTGTGTTGTCGGTGTGTGTGTGTGTGTTGTCGGTGTGTGTGTGTGTGTGTTGTCGGTGTGTGTGTGTGTGTTGTCGGTGTGTGTGTGTGTGTTGTCGGTGTGTTTGTGTGTGTGTGTGGTCGGTGTGTGTGTGTGTGTGTTGTCGGTGTGTGTGTGTTGTGTGTGTGTGTGTTGTCGGTGTGTGTTTGTTGTCGGTGTGTGTGTGTGTGTGTGTTGTCGGTGTGTGTGTGTGTGTGTGTGTTGTCGGTGTGTGTGTGTGTGTTTGTGTTGTCGGTGTGTGTGTGTGTGTGTGTGTTGTCGGTGTGTGTGTGTGTGTTGTCGGTGTGTGTGTGTGTGTTGTCGGTGTGTGTGTGTTGTCGGTGTGTTTGTGTGTGTGTGTGGTCGGTGTGTGTGTGTGTGTGTTGTCGGTGTGTGTGTGTGTGTTGTGTGTGTGTGTGTTGTCGGTGTGTGTGTGTGTGTTGTCGGTGTGTGTGTGTGTGTTCTCGGTGTGTTTGTGTGTGTGTGTGGTCGGTGTGTGTGTGTGTGTGTTGTCGGTGTGTGTGTGTGTGTGTTGTCAGTGTGTGTGTGTTGTCAGTGTGTGTGTGTGTGTGTGTGTGTGTTGTCGGTGTGTGTGTGTGTGTGTGTTGTCGGTGTGTGTGTGTGTGTGTGTTTGTGTTGTCGGTGTGTGTGTGTGTGTGTGTGTTGTGTGTGTGTGTGTTGTCGGTGTTTGTGTGTGTTGTCGGTGTCAGTGTGTGTGTGTTGTCGGTGTGTGTGTGTGTGTTGTCGGTGTGTGTGTGTGTTGTCGGTGTGTGTGTGTTGTCAGTGTGTGTGTGTGTGTTGTCGGTGTGTGTGTGTGTGTTGTCGGTGTGTATGTGTGTGTGTTGTCAGTGTGTGTGTGTGTGTGTTGTCGGTGTGTGTGTGTTTATGTGTTGTCGGTGTGTGTGTGTGTGTGTGTTGTCGGTGTGTGTGTGTGTGTTGTCGGTGTGTGTGTGTGTGTGTTGTCGGTGTGTGTTTGTGTGTTGTCGGTGTGTGTGTGTGTGTGTGTGTGTTGTCGGTGTGTGTGTGTGTGTGTTGTCGGTGTGTGTGTGTGTGTGTGTGTTGTCGGTGTGTGTGTGTTGTCGGTGTGTGTGTGTGTTGTCGGTGTGTTGTCGGTGTGTGTGTGTGTGTGTTGTCGGTGTGTGTGTGTGTGTTGTTGGTGTGTGTGTGTGTGTGTTGTCGGTGTGTGTGTGTGTGTTGTGTGTGTGTGTGTTGTCGGTGTGCGTGTGTGTTGTCGGTGTGTGTGTGTGTGTGTTGTCGGTGTGTGTGTGTGTGTGTTGTCGGTGTGTGTGTGTGTGTGTTGTCGGTGTGTGTGTGTGTGTGTGTTGTCGGTGTGTGTGTGTGTGTTGTCGGTGTGTGTGTGTGTTGTCGGTGTGTGTGTGTGTGTTGTGTGTGTGTGTGTTGTCGGTGTGTGTGTGTGTGTGTTGTCGGTGTGTGTGTGTGTGTGTGTGTTGTCGGTGTGTGTGTGTTGTCGGTGTGTGTGTGTGTGTGTTGTCGGTGTGTGTGTGTGTGTGTGTGTGTTGTCGGTGTGTGTGTGTTGTCAGTGTGTGTGTGTGTGTGTGTTGTCGGTGTGTGTGTGTGTGTTGCTGGTGTTTGTGTGTGTGTGTGTTGTTGGTGTGTGTGTGTGTGTGTGTGTGTTGTCGGTGTGTGCGTGTGTGTTTTGTCGGTGTGTGTGTGTGTGTTGTGTGTGTGTGTGTTGTCGGTGTGTGTGTGTGTTGTCGGTGTGTGTGTGTGTGTGTGTGTGTGTTGTCGGTGTGTGTGTGTGTGTTGTCGGTGTGTGTGTGTGTGTGTGTGTGTTGTCGGTGTGTGTGTGTGTGTTGTCGGTGTGTGTGTGTGTGTTGTCGGTGTGTGTGTGTGTGTGTGTGTGTTGTCGGTGTGTGTGTGTGTGTTGTCGGTGTGTGTGTGTGTGTGTGTTGTTGGTGTGTGTGTGTGTGTTGTCGGTGTGTTTGTGTGTGTGTGTTGTCGCTGTGTGTGTGTGTGTGTTGTCGGTGTGTGTGTGTGTGTGTTGTGTTTGTGTGTGTTGTCGGTGTGTGTGTTGTCGGTGTGTGTGTGTGTATGTGTTGTCGGTGTGTGTGTGTGTTGTCGGTGTGTGTGTGTGTGTGTTGTCGGTGTGTGTGTGTGTGTTGTCGGTATGTGTGTGTGTGTTGCTGGTGTTTGTGTGTGTGTGTGTGTGTGTGTGTGTTGTCGGTGTGTGTGTGTGTGTTGTCGGTGTGTGTGTGTGTGTGTTGTCGGTGTGTGTGTGTGTGTTGTCGGTGTGTGTGTGTGTGTTGTCGGTGTGTTTGTGTGTGTGTGTGGTCGGTGTGTGTGTGTGTGTGTTGTCGGTGTGTGTGTGTTGTGTGTGTGTGTGTTGTCGGTGTGTGTTTGTTGTCGGTGTGTGTGTGTGTGTGTGTGTGTTGTCGGTGTGTGTGTGTGTGTGTGTGTTGTCGGTGTGTGTGTGTGTGTTTGTGTTGTCGGTGTGTGTGTGTGTGTGTGTGTTGTCGGTGTGTGTGTGTGTGTTGTCGGTGTGTGTGTGTGTGTTGTCGGTGTGTGTGTGTTGTCGGTGTGTTTGTGTGTGTGTGTGGTCGGTGTGTGTGTGTGTGTGTTGTCGGTGTGTGTGTGTGTGTTGTGTGTGTGTGTGTTGTCGGTGTGTGTGTGTGTGTTGTCGGTGTGTGTGTGTGTGTTCTCGGTGTGTTTGTGTGTGTGTGTGGTCGGTGTGTGTGTGTGTGTGTTGTCGGTGTGTGTGTGTTGTGTGTGTGTGTGTTGTCGGTGTGTGTGTGTGTGTCGTCGGTGTGTGTGTGTGTGTGTGTGTTGTCGGTGTGTGTGTGTGTGTGTGTGTTGTCGTTGTGTGTGTGTGTGTGTTTGTGTTGTCGGTGTGTGTGTGTGTGTGTTGTGTGTGTGTGTGTTGTCGGTGTGTGTGTGTGTTGTCGGTGTGTGTGTGTGTGTGTTGTCGGTGTGTGTGTGTGTGTGTTGTCGGTGTGTGTGTGTGTTGTCGGTGTGTGTGTGTGTGTGTGTGTGTGTGTTGTCGGTGTGTGTGTGTGTGTTGTCGGTGTGTGTGTGTGTGTTGTCGGTGTGTGTGTGTGTGTGTGTGTTGTCGGTGTGTATGTGTGTGTGTTGTCAGTGTGTGTGTGTGTGTGTTGTCGGTGTGTGTGTGTTTATGTGTTGTCGGTGTGTGTGTGTGTGTGTTGTCGGTGTGTGTGTGTGTTGTCGGTGTGTGTGTGTGTGTGTTGTCGGTTTGTGTGTGTGTGTGTGTGTTGTCGGTGTGTGTGTGTGTGTTGTCGGTGTGTATGTGTGTGTGTTGTCAGTGTGTGTGTGTGTGTGTGTGTTGTCGGTGTGTGTGTGTTTATGTGTTGTCGGTGTGTGTGTGTGTGTGTTGTCGGTGTGTGTGTGTTTGTTGTCGGTGTGTGTGTGTGTGTGTTGTCGGTGTGTGTGTGTGTGTGTGTGTGTGTTGTCGGTGTGTGTGTGTGTGTGTGTTGTCGGTGTGTGTGTGTGTGTGTGTTGTCGGTGTGTGTGTGTTGTCGGTGTGTGTGTGTGTTGTCGGTGTGTTGTCGGTGTGTGTGTGTGTGTTGTCGGTGTGTGTGTGTGTGTTGTTGGTGTGTGTGTGTATGTGTTGTCGGTGTGTGTGTGTGTGTTGTGTGTGTGTGTGTTGTCGGTGTGTGTGTGTGTTGTCGGTGTGTGTGTGTGTGTGTTGTCGGTGTGTGTGTGTGTGTTGTCGGTGTGTGTGTGTGTGTGTTGTCGGTGTGTGTGTGTGTTGTCGGTGTGTGTGTGTGTGTGTGTGTGTGTGTGTTGTCGGTGTGTGTGTGTGTGTGTGTTGTCGGTGTGTGTGTGTGTGTGTGTTGTCGGTGTGTGTGTGTTGTCGGTGTGTGTGTGTGTTGTCGGTGTGTTGTCGGTGTGTGTGTGTGTGTTGTCGGTGTGTGTGTGTGTGTGTGTTGTCGGTGTGTGTGTGTGTGATGTCGGTGTTGTGTGTGTGTGTGTTGTCGGTGTTGTGTGTGTGTGTGTTGTCGGTGTGTGTGTGTGTTGTCGGTGTGTGTGTGTGTGTGTGTGTGTTGTCGGTGTGTGTGTGTTGTCGGTGTGTGTGTGTGTGTGTTGTCGGTGTGTGTGTGTGTGTGTGTTGTCAGTGTGTGTGTGTTGTCAGTGTGTGTGTGTGTGTGTGTGTGTGTTGTCGGTGTGTGTGTGTGTGTGTGTTGTCGGTGTGTGTGTGTGTGTGTGTTTGTGTTGTCGGTGTGTGTGTGTGTGTGTGTGTTGTGTGTGTGTGTGTTGTCGGTGTTTGTGTGTGTTGTCGGTGTCAGTGTGTGTGTGTTGTCGGTGTGTGTGTGTGTGTGTTGTCGGTGTGTGTGTGTGTTGTCGGTGTGTGTGTGTTGTCAGTGTGTGTGTGTGTGTTGTCGGTGTGTGTGTGTGTGTTGTCGGTGTGTATGTGTGTGTGTTGTCAGTGTGTGTGTGTGTGTGTTGTCGGTGTGTGTGTGTTTATGTGTTGTCGGTGTGTGTGTGTGTGTGTGTTGTCGGTGTGTGTGTGTGTGTTGTCGGTGTGTGTGTGTGTGTGTTGTCGGTGTGTGTGTGTGTGTGTTGTCGGTGTGTGTGTGTGTGTGTGTGTGTTGTCGGTGTGTGTGTGTGTGTGTTGTCGGTGTGTGTGTGTGTGTGTGTTGTCGGTGTGTGTGTGTTGTCGGTGTGTGTGTGTGTTGTCGGTGTGTTGTCGGTGTGTGTGTGTGTGTGTTGTCGGTGTGTGTGTGTGTGTTGTTGGTGTGTGTGTGTGTGTGTTGTCGGTGTGTGTGTGTGTGTTGTGTGTGTGTGTGTTGTCGGTGTGCGTGTGTGTTGTCGGTGTGTGTGTGTGTGTGTTGTCGGTGTGTGTGTGTGTGTGTTGTCGGTGTGTGTGTGTGTGTGTTGTCGGTGTGTGTGTGTGTGTGTGTTGTCGGTGTGTGTGTGTGTGTTGTCGGTGTGTGTGTGTGTTGTCGGTGTGTGTGTGTGTGTTGTGTGTGTGTGTGTTGTCGGTGTGTGTGTGTGTGTGTTGTCGGTGTGTGTGTGTGTGTGTGTGTTGTCGGTGTGTGTGTGTTGTCGGTGTGTGTGTGTGTGTGTTGTCGGTGTGTGTGTGTGTGTGTGTGTTGTCGGTGTGTGTGTGTTGTCAGTGTGTGTGTGTGTGTGTGTTGTCGGTGTGTGTGTGTGTGTTGCTGGTGTTTGTGTGTGTGTGTGTTGTTGGTGTGTGTGTGTGTGTGTGTGTGTGTTGTCGGTGTGTGCGTGTGTGTTTTGTCGGTGTGTGTGTGTGTGTTGTGTGTGTGTGTGTTGTCGGTGTGTGTGTGTGTTGTCGGTGTGTGTGTGTGTGTGTGTGTGTGTTGTCGGTGTGTGTGTGTGTGTTGTCGGTGTGTGTGTGTGTGTGTGTGTGTTGTCGGTGTGTGTGTGTGTGTTGTCGGTGTGTGTGTGTGTGTTGTCGGTGTGTGTGTGTGTGTGTGTGTGTTGTCGGTGTGTGTGTGTGTGTTGTCGGTGTGTGTGTGTGTGTGTGTTGTTGGTGTGTGTGTGTGTGTTGTCGGTGTGTTTGTGTGTGTGTGTTGTCGCTGTGTGTGTGTGTGTGTTGTCGGTGTGTGTGTGTGTGTGTTGTGTTTGTGTGTGTTGTCGGTGTGTGTGTTGTCGGTGTGTGTGTGTGTATGTGTTGTCGGTGTGTGTGTGTGTTGTCGGTGTGTGTGTGTGTGTGTTGTCGGTGTGTGTGTGTGTGTTGTCGGTATGTGTGTGTGTGTTGCTGGTGTTTGTGTGTGTGTGTGTGTGTGTGTGTGTTGTCGGTGTGTGTGTGTGTGTTGTCGGTGTGTGTGTGTGTGTGTTGTCGGTGTGTGTGTGTGTGTTGTCGGTGTGTGTGTGTGTGTTGTCGGTGTGTTTGTGTGTGTGTGTGGTCGGTGTGTGTGTGTGTGTGTTGTCGGTGTGTGTGTGTTGTGTGTGTGTGTGTTGTCGGTGTGTGTTTGTTGTCGGTGTGTGTGTGTGTGTGTGTGTGTTGTCGGTGTGTGTGTGTGTGTGTGTGTTGTCGGTGTGTGTGTGTGTGTTTGTGTTGTCGGTGTGTGTGTGTGTGTGTGTTGTCGGTGTGTGTGTGTGTGTTGTCGGTGTGTGTGTGTGTGTTGTCGGTGTGTGTGTGTTGTCGGTGTGTTTGTGTGTGTGTGTGGTCGGTGTGTGTGTGTGTGTGTTGTCGGTGTGTGTGTGTGTGTTGTGTGTGTGTGTGTTGTCGGTGTGTGTGTGTGTGTTGTCGGTGTGTGTGTGTGTGTTCTCGGTGTGTTTGTGTGTGTGTGTGGTCGGTGTGTGTGTGTGTGTGTTGTCGGTGTGTGTGTGTTGTGTGTGTGTGTGTTGTCGGTGTGTGTGTGTGTGTTGTCGGTGTGTGTGTGTGTGTGTGTGTTGTCGGTGTGTGTGTGTGTGTGTGTGTTGTCGTTGTGTGTGTGTGTGTGTTTGTGTTGTCGGTGTGTGTGTGTGTGTGTTGTGTGTGTGTGTGTTGTCGGTGTGTGTGTGTGTTGTCGGTGTGTGTGTGTGTGTGTTGTCGGTGTGTGTGTGTGTGTGTTGTCGGTGTGTGTGTGTGTTGTCGGTGTGTGTGTGTGTGTGTGTGTGTGTGTTGTCGGTGTGTGTGTGTGTGTTGTCGGTGTGTGTGTGTGTGTTGTCGGTGTGTGTGTGTGTGTGTGTGTGTGTTGTCGGTGTGTATGTGTGTGTGTTGTCAGTGTGTGTGTGTGTGTGTTGTCGGTGTGTGTGTGTTTATGTGTTGTCGGTGTGTGTGTGTGTGTGTTGTCGGTGTGTGTGTGTGTTGTCGGTGTGTGTGTGTGTGTGTTGTCGGTTTGTGTGTGTGTGTGTGTGTTGTCGGTGTGTGTGTGTGTGTTGTCGGTGTGTATGTGTGTGTGTTGTCAGTGTGTGTGTGTGTGTGTGTGTTGTCGGTGTGTGTGTGTTTATGTGTTGTCGGTGTGTGTGTGTGTGTGTTGTCGGTGTGTGTGTGTTTGTTGTCGGTGTGTGTGTGTGTGTGTTGTCGGTGTGTGTGTGTGTGTGTGTGTGTGTTGTCGGTGTGTGTGTGTGTGTGTGTTGTCGGTGTGTGTGTGTGTGTGTGTTGTCGGTGTGTGTGTGTTGTCGGTGTGTGTGTGTGTTGTCGGTGTGTTGTCGGTGTGTGTGTGTGTGTTGTCGGTGTGTGTGTGTGTGTTGTTGGTGTGTGTGTGTATGTGTTGTCGGTGTGTGTGTGTGTGTTGTGTGTGTGTGTGTTGTCGGTGTGTGTGTGTGTGTTGTCGGTGTGTGTGTGTGTGTGTTGTCGGTGTGTGTGTGTGTGTTGTCGGTGTGTGTGTGTGTTGTCGGTGTGTGTGTGTGTTGTCGGTGTGTGTGTGTGTGTGTGTGTGTGTGTGTTGTCGGTGTGTGTGTGTGTGTGTGTTGTCGGTGTGTGTGTGTGTGTGTGTTGTCGGTGTGTGTGTGTTGTCGGTGTGTGTGTGTGTTGTCGGTGTGTTGTCGGTGTGTGTGTGTGTGTTGTCGGTGTGTGTGTGTGTGTGTTGTCGGTGTGTGTGTGTGTGTTGTGTGTGTGTGTGTTGTCGGTGTGTGTGTGTGTGTTGTCGGTGTGTGTGTGTGTGTGTGTGTTGTCGGTGTGTGTGTGTTGTCGGTGTGTGTGTGTGTGTGTGTTGTCAGTGTGTTTGTGTGTGTGTGTTGTCGGTGTGTGTGTGTGTGTGTGTTGTCGGTGTGTGTGTGTGTGTTGTCGGTGTTGTGTGTGTGTGTGTTGTCGGTGTGTGTGTGTGTTGTCGGTGTGTGTGTGTGTGTGTGTGTGGTTGTCGGTGTGTGTGTGTTGTCGGTGTGTGTGTGTGTGTGTTGTCGGTGTGTGTGTGTATGTGTGTGTTGTCGGTGTGTGTGTGTTGTCAGTGTGTGTGTGTGTGTGTGTTGTTGGTGTGTGTGTGTGTGTTGCTGGTGTTTGTGTGTGTGTGTGTTGTCGGTGTGTGTGTGTGTGTGTGTGTGTTGTCGGTGTGTGCAAGTGTGTTTTGTCGGTGTGTGTGTGTGTGTTGTGTGTGTGTGTGTTGTCGGTGTGTGTGTGTGTTGTCGGTGTGTGTGTGTGTGTGTGTGTGTTGTCGGTGTGTGTGTGTGTGTTGTCGGTGTGTGTGTGTGTGTGTGTTGTCGGTGTGTGTGTGTGTGTTGTCGGTGTGTGTGTGTGTGTTGTCGGTGTGTGTGTGTGTGTGTGTGTGTTGTCGGTGTGTGTGTGTGTGTTGTCGGTGTGTGTGTGTGTGTGTGTTGTTGGTGTGTGTGTGTGTGTTGTCGGTGTGTTTGTGTGTGTGTGTTGTCGCTGTGTGTGTGTGTGTGTTGTCGGTGTGTGTGTGTGTGTGTTGTGTTTGTGTGTGTTGTCGGTGTGTGTGTGTGTGTTGTCGGTGTGTGTGTGTGTATGTGTTGTCGGTGTGTGTGTGTGTTGTCGGTGTGTGTGTGTGTGTGTTGTCGGTGTGTGTGTGTGTGTGTTGTCGGTATGTGTGTGTGTGTTGCTGGTGTTTGTGTGTGTGTGTGTGTGTGTGTGTGTGTGTTGTCGGTGTGTGTGTGTGTTGTCGGTGTGTGTGTGTGTGTTGTCGGTGTGTTTGTGTGTGTGTGTGGTCGGTGTGTGTGTGTGTGTGTTGTCGGTGTGTGTGTGTGTGTTGTCGGTGTGTGTGTGTGTGTTGTCGGTGTGTTTGTGTGTGTGTGTGGTCGGTGTGTGTGTGTGTGTGTTGTCGGTGTGTGTGTGTTGTGTGTGTGTGTGTTGTCGGTGTGTGTTTGTTGTCGGTGTGTGTGTGTGTGTGTGTGTGTTGTCGGTGTGTGCGTGTGTGTGTGTGTTGTCGGTGTGTGTGTGTGTGTTTGTGTTGTCGGTGTGTGTGTGTGTGTGTGTTGTCGGTGTGTGTGTGTGTGTGTTGTCGGTGTGTGTGTGTGTGTTGTCGGTGTGAGTGTGTGTGTTGTCGGTGTGTTTGTGTGTGTGTGTGGTCGGTGTGTGTGTGTGTGTGTTGTCGGTGTGTGTGTGTGTGTTGTGTGTGTGTGTGTTGTCGGTGTGTGTGTGTGTGTTGTCGGTGTGTGTGTGTGTGTTCTCGGTGTGTTTGTGTGTGTGTGTGGTCGGTGTGTGTGTGTGTGTGTTGTCGGTGTGTGTGTGTTGTGTGTGTGTGTTGTCGGTGTGTGTGTGTGTGTTGTCGGTGTGTGTGTGTGTGTGTGTTGTCGGTGTGTGTGTGTGTGTGTGTTGTCGTTGTGTGTGTGTGTGTGTTTGTGTTGTCGGTGTGTGTGTGTGTGTGTTGTGTGTGTGTGTGTTGTCGGTGTGTGTGTGTGTTGTCGGTGTGTATTTGTGTGTGTTGTCGGTGTGTGTGTGTGTGTGTTGTCGGTGTGTGTGTGTGTTGTCGGTGTGTGTGTGTGTGTGTGTGTGTGTGTTGTCGGTGTGTGTGTGTTGTCGGTGTGTGTGTGTGTGTTGTCGGTGTGTGTGTGTGTGTGTGTGTGTTGTCGGTGTGTATGTGTGTGTGTTGTCAGTGTGTGTGTGTGTGTGTTGTCGGTGTGTGTGTGTTTATGTGTTGTCGGTGTGTGTGTGTGTGTGTTGTCGGTGTGTGTGTGTGTTGTCGGTTTGTGTGTGTGTGTGTGTGTTGTCGGTGTGTGTGTGTGTGTTGTCGGTGTGTATGTGTGTGTGTTGTCAGTGTGTGTGTGTGTGTGTTGTCGGTGTGTGTGTGTTTATGTGTTGTCGGTGTGTGTGTGTGTGTGTTGTCGGTGTGTGTGTGTGTGTGTTGTCGGTGTGTGTGTGTGTGTGTTGTCGGTGTGTGTGTGTGTGTGTTGTCGGTGTGTGTGTGTGTGTGTGTGTTGTCGGTGTGTGTGTGTGTGTGTGTTGTCGGTGTGTGTGTGTGTGTGTGTTGTCGGTGTGTGTGTGTTGTCGGTGTGTGTGTGTGTTGTCGGTGTGTTGTCGGTGTGTGTGTGTGTGTTGTCGGTGTGTGTGTGTGTGTTGTTGGTGTGTGTGTGTGTGTGTTGTCGGTGTGTGTGTGTGTGTTGTGTGTGTGTGTGTGTGTGTTGTCGGTGTGTGTGTGTGTGTGTGTTGTCGGTGTGTGTGTGTGTGTTGTCGGTGTGTGTGTGTGTTGTCGGTGTGTGTGTGTGTGTTGTGTGTGTGTGTGTTGTTGGTGTGAGTGTGTGTGTGTTGTCGGTGTGTGTGTGTGTGTTGTGTGTGTGTGTGTTGTCGGTGTGTGTGTGTGTTGTCGGTGTGTGTGTGTGTGTGTGTGTTGTCGGTGTGTGTGTGTGTGTGTTGTCGGTGTGTGTGTGTGTGTGTTGTCGGTGTGTGTGTGTGTGTGTGTTGTCGGTGTGTGTGTGTGTGTTGTCAGTGTGTGTGTGTGTGTGTGTTGTCGGTGTGTGTGTGTGTGTGTGTTGTCGGTGTGTGTGTGTGTGATGTCGGTGTTGTGTGTGTGTGTGTTGTCGGTGTGTGTGTGTGTTGTCGGTGTGTGTGTGTGTGTGTTGTCGGTGTGTGTGTGTGTGTGTTGTCGGTATGTGTGTGTGTGTTGCTGGTGTTTGTGTGTGTGTGTGTGTGTGTGTGTGTGTGTGTTGTCGGTGTGTGTGTGTGTTGTCGGTGTGTGTGTGTGTGTTGTCGGTGTGTTTGTGTGTGTGTGTGGTCGGTGTGTGTGTGTGTGTGTTGTCGGTGTGTGTGTGTGTGTTGTCGGTGTGTGTGTGTGTGTTGTCGGTGTGTTTGTGTGTGTGTGTGGTCGGTGTGTGTGTGTGTGTGTTGTCGGTGTGTGTGTGTTGTGTGTGTGTGTGTTGTCGGTGTGTGTTTGTTGTCGGTGTGTGTGTGTGTGTGTGTGTGTTGTCGGTGTGTGTGTGTGTGTGTGTGTTGTCGGTGTGTGTGTGTGTGTTTGTGTTGTCGGTGTGTGTGTGTGTGTGTGTTGTCGGTGTGTGTGTGTGTGTGTTGTCGGTGTGTGTGTGTGTGTTGTCGGTGTGAGTGTGTGTGTTGTCGGTGTGTTTGTGTGTGTGTGTGGTCGGTGTGTGTGTGTGTGTGTTGTCGGTGTGTGTGTGTGTGTTGTGTGTGTGTGTGTTGTCGGTGTGTGTGTGTGTGTTGTCGGTGTGTGTGTGTGTGTTCTCGGTGTGTTTGTGTGTGTGTGTGGTCGGTGTGTGTGTGTGTGTGTTGTCGGTGTGTGTGTGTTGTGTGTGTGTGTTGTCGGTGTGTGTGTGTGTGTTGTCGGTGTGTGTGTGTGTGTGTGTTGTCGGTGTGTGTGTGTGTGTGTGTTGTCGTTGTGTGTGTGTGTGTGTTTGTGTTGTCGGTGTGTGTGTGTGTGTGTTGTGTGTGTGTGTGTTGTCGGTGTGTGTGTGTGTTGTCGGTGTGTATTTGTGTGTGTTGTCGGTGTGTGTGTGTGTGTGTTGTCGGTGTGTGTGTGTGTTGTCGGTGTGTGTGTGTGTGTGTGTGTGTGTGTTGTCGGTGTGTGTGTGTTGTCGGTGTGTGTGTGTGTGTTGTCGGTGTGTGTGTGTGTGTGTGTGTGTTGTCGGTGTGTATGTGTGTGTGTTGTCAGTGTGTGTGTGTGTGTGTTGTCGGTGTGTGTGTGTTTATGTGTTGTCGGTGTGTGTGTGTGTGTGTTGTCGGTGTGTGTGTGTGTTGTCGGTTTGTGTGTGTGTGTGTGTGTTGTCGGTGTGTGTGTGTGTGTTGTCGGTGTGTATGTGTGTGTGTTGTCAGTGTGTGTGTGTGTGTGTTGTCGGTGTGTGTGTGTTTATGTGTTGTCGGTGTGTGTGTGTGTGTGTTGTCGGTGTGTGTGTGTGTGTGTTGTCGGTGTGTGTGTGTGTGTGTTGTCGGTGTGTGTGTGTGTGTGTTGTCGGTGTGTGTGTGTGTGTGTGTGTTGTCGGTGTGTGTGTGTGTGTGTGTTGTCGGTGTGTGTGTGTGTGTGTGTTGTCGGTGTGTGTGTGTTGTCGGTGTGTGTGTGTGTTGTCGGTGTGTTGTCGGTGTGTGTGTGTGTGTTGTCGGTGTGTGTGTGTGTGTTGTTGGTGTGTGTGTGTGTGTGTTGTCGGTGTGTGTGTGTGTGTTGTGTGTGTGTGTGTGTGTGTTGTCGGTGTGTGTGTGTGTGTGTGTTGTCGGTGTGTGTGTGTGTGTTGTCGGTGTGTGTGTGTGTTGTCGGTGTGTGTGTGTGTGTTGTGTGTGTGTGTGTTGTTGGTGTGAGTGTGTGTGTGTTGTCGGTGTGTGTGTGTGTGTTGTGTGTGTGTGTGTTGTCGGTGTGTGTGTGTGTTGTCGGTGTGTGTGTGTGTGTGTGTGTTGTCGGTGTGTGTGTGTGTGTGTTGTCGGTGTGTGTGTGTGTGTGTTGTCGGTGTGTGTGTGTGTGTGTGTTGTCGGTGTGTGTGTGTGTGTTGTCAGTGTGTGTGTGTGTGTGTGTTGTCGGTGTGTGTGTGTGTGTGTGTTGTCGGTGTGTGTGTGTGTGATGTCGGTGTTGTGTGTGTGTGTGTTGTCGGTGTGTGTGTGTGTTGTCGGTGTTGTGTGTGTGTGTGTTGTCGGTGTGTGTGTGTGTTGTCGGTGTGTGTGTGTGTGTGTGTGTGTGTGTTGTCGGTGTGTGTGTGTTGTCGGTGTGTGTGTGTGTGTGTTGTCGGTGTGTGTGTGTGTGTGTTGTCGGTGTGTGTGTGTTGTCAGTGTGTGTGTGTGTGTGTGTTGTCGGTGTGTGTGTGTGTGTGTGTTGTCGGTGTGTGTGTGTGTGTGTGTTTGTGTTGTCGGTGTGTGTGTGTGTGTGTGTGTTGTGTGTGTGTGTGTTGTCGGTGTGTGTGTGTGTGTTGTCGGTGTGTGTGTGTGTGTGTTGTCGGTGTGTGTGTGTGTGTGTTGTCGGTGTGTGTGTGTGTTGTCGGTGTGTGTGTGTGTGTTGTCAGTGTGTGTGTGTGTGTTGTCGGTTTGTGTGTGTGTGTTGTCGGTGTGTATGTGTGTGTGTTGTCAGTGTGTGTGTGTGTGTGTTGTCGGTGTGTGTGTGTTTATGTGTTGTCGGTGTGTGTGTGTGTGTGTGTTGTCGGTGTGTGTGTGTGTGTTGTCGGTGTGTGTGTGTGTGTGTTGTCGGTGTGTGTGTGTGTGTGTTGTCGGTGTGTGTGTGTGTGTGTGTGTGTTGTCGGTGTGTGTGTGTGTGTGTTGTCGGTGTGTGTGTGTGTGTGTGTTGTCGGTGTGTGTGTGTTGTCGGTGTGTGTGTGTGTTGTCGGTGTGTTGTCGGTGTGTGTGTGTGTGTTGTCGGTGTGTGTGTGTGTGTTGTTGGTGTGTGTGTGTGTGTGTTGTCGGTGTGTGTGTGTGTGTTGTGTGTGTGTGTGTTGTCGGTGTGTGTGTGTGTTGTCGGGTGTGTGTGTGTGTGTTGTCGGTGTGTGTGTGTGTGTTGTCGGTGTGTGTGTGTGTTGTCGGTGTGTGTGTGTGTGTGTGTTGTCGGTGTGTGTGTGTGTGTTGTCGGTGTGTGTGTGTGTGTGTTGTCGGTGTGTGTGTGTGTGTTGTGTGTGTGTGTGTTGTCGGTGTGTGTGTGTGTGTGTTGTCGGTGTGTGTGTGTGTGTGTGTGTTGTCGGTGTGTGTGTGTTGTCGGTGTGTGTGTGTGTGTGTGTTGTCAGTGTGTGTGTGTGTGTGTGTTGTCGGTGTGTGTGTGTGTGTTGTCGGTGTGTGTGTGTGTGTTGTCGGTGTTGTGTGTGTGTGTGTTGTCGGTGTGTATGTGTGTTGTCGGTGTGTGTGTGTGTGTGTGTGTGTTGTCGGTGTGTGTGTGTTGTCGGTGTGTGTGTGTGTGTGTGTTGTCGGTGTGTGTGTGTTGTCAGTGTGTGTGTGTGTGTGTTGTCGGTGTGTGTGTGTGTGTTGCTGGTGTTTGTGTGTGTGTGTGTTGTCGGTGTGTGTGTGTGTGTGTGTGTGTTGTCGGTGTGTGCGTGTGTGTTTTGTCGGTGTGTGTGTGTGTGTTGTCGGTGTGTGTGTGTTGTCGGTGTGTTTGTGTGTGTGTGTGGTCGGTGTGTGTGTGTGTGTGTTGTCGGTGTGTGTGTGTGTGTTGTGTGTGTGTGTGTTGTCGGTGTGTGTGTGTGTGTTGTCGGTGTGTGTGTGTGTGTTCTCGGTGTGTTTGTGTGTGTGTGTGGTCGGTGTGTGTGTGTGTGTGTTGTCGGTGTGTGTGTGTTGTGTGTGTGTGTGTTGTCGGTGTGTGTGTGTGTGTTGTCGGTGTGTGTGTGTGTGTGTGTTGTCGGTGTGTGTGTGTGTGTGTGTGTTGTCGTTGTGTGTGTGTGTGTGTTTGTGTTGTCGGTGTGTGTGTGTGTGTGTTGTGTGTGTGTGTGTTGTCGGTGTGTGTGTGTGTTGTCGGTGTGTGTGTGTGTGTGTTGTCGGTGTGTGTGTGTGTGTGTTGTCGGTGTGTGTGTGTGTTGTCGGTGTGTGTGTGTGTGTGTGTGTGTGTGTGTTGTCGGTGTGTGTGTGTGTGTTGTCGGTGTGTGTGTGTGTGTTGTCGGTGTGTGTGTGTGTGTGTGTGTTGTCGGTGTGTATGTGTGTGTGTTGTCAGTGTGTGTGTGTGTGTGTTGTCGGTGTGTGTGTGTTTATGTGTTGTCGGTGAGTGTGTGTGTGTGTTGTCGGTGTGTGTGTGTGTTGTCGGTGTGTGTGTGTGTGTGTTGTCGGTTTGTGTGTGTGTGTGTGTGTTGTCGGTGTGTGTGTGTGTGTTGTCGGTGTGTATGTGTGTGTGTTGTCAGTGTGTGTGTGTGTGTGTTGTCGGTGTGTGTGTGTTTATGTGTTGTCGGTGTGTGTGTGTGTGTGTTGTCGGTGTGTGTGTGTTTGTTGTCGGTGTGTGTGTGTGTGTGTTGTCGGTGTGTGTGTGTGTGTGTGTGTGTTATCGGTGTGTGTGTGTGTGTGTGTGTTGTCGGTGTGTGTGTGTGTTGTCGGTGTGTGTGTGTGTGTGTGTGTGTTGTCGGTGTGTGTGTGTGTGTGTGTTGTCGGTGTGTGTGTGTGTGTGTGTTGTCGGTGTGTGTGTGTTGTCGGTGTGTGTGTGTTGTCGGTGTGTTGTCGGTGTGTGTGTGTGTTGTCGGTGTGTGTGTGTGTGTGTTGTCGGTGTGTGTGTGTGTGTTGTGTGTGTGTGTGTTGTCGGTGTGTGTGTGTGTGTGTGTTGTCGGTGTGTGTGTGTGTGTGTGTGTTGTCGGTGTGTGTGTGTTGTCGGTGTGTGTGTGTGTGTGTGTTGTCAGTGTGTTTGTGTGTGTGTGTTGTCGGTGTGTGTGTGTGTGTGTGTTGTCGGTGTGTGTGTGTGTGTTGTCGGTGTTGTGTGTGTGTGTGTTGTCGGTGTGTGTGTGTGTTGTCGGTGTGTGTGTGTGTGTGTGTGTGTGTTGTCGGTGTGTGTGTGTTGTCGGTGTGTGTGTGTGTGTGTTGTCGGTGTGTGTGTGTGTGTGTGTGTTGTCGGTGTGTGTGTGTTGTCAGTGTGTGTGTGTGTGTGTGTTGTCGGTGTGTGTGTGTGTGTTGCTGGTGTTTGTGTGTGTGTGTGTTGTCGGTGTGTGTGTGTGTGTGTGTGTGTTGTCGGTGTGTGCGTGTGTGTTTTGTCGGTGTGTGTGTGTGTGTTGTGTGTGTGTGTGTTGTCGGTGTGTGTGTGTGTTGTCGGTGTGTGTGTGTGTGTGTGTGTGTGTTGTCGGTGTGTGTGTGTGTGTTGTCGGTGTGTGTGTGTGTGTGTGTTGTCGGTGTGTGTGTGTGTGTTGTCGGTGTGTGTGTGTGTGTTGTCGGTGTGTGTGTGTGTGTGTGTTGTCGGTGTGTGTGTGTGTGTTGTCGGTGTGTGTGTGTGTGTGTGTTGTTGGTGTGTGTGTGTGTGTTGTCGGTGTGTTTGTGTGTGTGTGTTGTCGCTGTGTGTGTGTGTGTGTTGTCGGTGTGTGTGTGTGTGTGTTGTGTTTGTGTGTGTTGTCGGTGTGTGTGTGTGTGTGTTGTCGGTGTGTGTGTGTGTGTGTTGTCGGTATGTGTGTGTGTGTTGCTGGTGTTTGTGTGTGTGTGTGTGTGTGTGTGTGTGTGTTGTCGGTGTGTGTGTGTGTGTTGTCGGTGTGTGTGTGTGTGTGTTGTCGGTGTGTGTGTGTGTGTTGTCGGTGTGTGTGTGTGTGTTGTCGGTGTGTTTGTGTGTGTGTGTGGTCGGTGTGTGTGTGTGTGTGTTGTCGGTGTGTGTGTGTTGTGTGTGTGTGTGTTGTCGGTGTGTGTTTGTTGTCGGTGTGTGTGTGTGTGTGTGTGTGTTGTCGGTGTGTGTGTGTGTGTGTGTGTTGTCGGTGTGTGTGTGTTTGTGTTGTCGGTGTGTGTGTGTGTGTGTGTTGTCGGTGTGTGTGTGTGTGTGTTGTCGGTGTGTGTGTGTGTGTTGTCGGTGTGAGTGTGTGTGTTGTCGGTGTGTTTGTGTGTGTGTGTGGTCGGTGTGTGTGTGTGTGTGTTGTCGGTGTGTGTGTGTGTGTTGTGTGTGTGTGTGTTGTCGGTGTGTGTGTGTTGTCGGTGTGTGTGTGTGTGTTCTCGGTGTGTTTGTGTGTGTGTGTGGTCGGTGTGTGTGTGTGTGTGTTGTCGGTGTGTGTGTGTTGTGTGTGTGTGTGTTGTCGGTGTGTGTGTGTGTGTTGTCGGTGTGTGTGTGTGTGTGTGTTGTCGGTGTGTGTGTGTGTGTGTGTGTTGTCGTTGTGTGTGTGTGTGTGTTTGTGTTGTCGGTGTGTGTGTGTGTGTGTTGTGTGTGTGTGTGTTGTCGGTGTGTGTGTGTGTTGTCGGTGTGTGTGTGTGTGTGTTGTCGGTGTGTGTGTGTGTGTGTTGTCGGTGTGTGTGTGTGTTGTCGGTGTGTGTGTGTGTGTGTGTGTGTGTGTTGTCGGTGTGTGTGTGTGTGTTGTCGGTGTGTGTGTGTGTGTTGTCGGTGTGTGTGTGTGTGTGTTGTCAGTGTGTGTGTGTGTGTTGTCGGTGTGTGTGTCTTTATGTGTTGTCGGTGTGTGTGTGTGTGTGTTGTCGGTGTGTGTGTGTGTTGTCGGTGTGTGTGTGTGTGTGTTGTCGGTTTGTGTGTGTGTGTGTGTGTGTGTTGTCGGTGTGTGTGTGTGTGTTGTCGGTGTGTATGTGTGTGTTGTCGGTGTGTGTGTTTATGTGTTGTCGGTGTGTGTGTGTGTGTGTTGTCGGTGTGTGTGTGTGTGTGTTGTCGGTGTGTGTGTGTGTGTGTTGTCGGTGTGTGTGTGTGTGTGTTGTCGGTGTGTGTGTGTGTGTGTGTGTGTTGTCGGTGTGTGTGTGTGTGTGTGTTGTCGGTGTGTGTGTGTGTTGTCGGTGTGTTGTCGGTGTGTGTGTGTGTGTTGTCGGTGTGTGTGTGTGTGTTGTTGGTGTGTGTGTGTGTGTGTTGTCGGTGTGTGTGTGTGTGTTGTGTGTGTGTGTGTTGTCGGTGTGTGTGTGTGTTGTCGGTGTGTGTGTGTGTGTGTTGTCGGTGTGTGTGTGTGTGTTGTCGGTGTGTGTGTGTGTGTGTGTCGGTGTGTGTGTGTGTGTGTGTTGTCGGTGTGTGTGTGTGTGTGTTGTCGGTTTGTGTGTGTGTGTGTTGTCGGTGTGTGTGTGTGTGTGTGTTTGTGTTGTCGGTGTGTGTGTGTGTGTGTTGTGTGTGTGTGTGTTGTCGGTGTGTGTGTGTGTTGTCGGTGTGTGTGTGTGTGTGTTGTCGGTGTGTGTGTGTGTGTGTTGTCGGTGTGTGTGTGTGTTGTCGGTGTGTGTGTGTGTGTGTGTGTGTGTGTGTGTTGTCGGTGTGTGTGTGTGTGTTGTCGGTGTGTGTGTGTGTGTTGTCGGTGTGTGTGTGTGTGTTGTCGGTGTGTATGTGTGTGTGTTGTCAGTGTGTGTGTGTGTGTGTTGTCGGTGTGTGTGTGTTTATGTGTTGTCGGTGTGTGTGTGTGTGTGTTGTCGGTGTGTGTGTGTGTGTGTTGTCGGTGTGTGTGTGTGTGTGTTGTCGGTGTGTGTGTGTGTGTGTTGTCGGTGTGTGTGTGTGTGTGTGTGTGTTGTCGGTGTGTGTGTGTGTGTGTGTTGTCGGTGTGTGTGTGTGTGTGTGTTGTCGGTGTGTGTGTGTTGTCGGTGTGTGTGTGTGTTGTCGGTGTGTTGTCGGTGTGTGTGTGTGTGTTGTCGGTGTGTGTGTGTGTGTTGTTGGTGTGTGTGTGTGTGTGTTGTCGGTGTGTGTGTGTGTGTTGTGTGTGTGTGTGTTGTCGGTGTGTGTGTGTGTTGTCGGTGTGTGTGTGTGTGTGTTGTCGGTGTGTGTGTGTGTGTTGTCGGTGTGTGTGTGTGTGTGTTGTCGGTGTGTGTGTGTGTGTGTGTTGTCGGTGTGTGTGTGTGTGTGTTGTCGGTGTGTGTGTGTGTGTGTTGTCGGTGTGTGTGTGTGTGTGTGTTTGTGTTGTCGGTGTGTGTGTGTGTGTGTTGTGTGTGTGTGTGTTGTCGGTGTGTGTGTGTGTTGTCGGTGTGTGTGTGTGTGTGTTGTCGGTGTGTGTGTGTGTGTGTGTTGTCGGTGTGTGTGTGTGTTGTCGGTGTGTGTGTGTGTGTGTGTGTTGTCGGTGTGTGTGTGTGTGTTGTCGGTGTGTGTGTGTGTGTTGTCGGTGTGTGTGTGTGTGTTGTCGGTGTGTATGTGTGTGTGTTGTCAGTGTGTGTGTGTGTGTGTTGTCGGTGTGTGTGTGTTTGTGTGTTGTCGGTGTGTGTGTGTGTGTGTTGTCGGTGTGTGTGTGTGTGTTGTCGGTGTGTGTGTGTGTGTTGTCGGTGTGTGTGTGTGTGTGTGTTGTCGGTGTGTGTGTGTGTGTGTGTGTGTGTGTGTCGTGTGTGTGTGTGTGTGTGTGTTGTCGGTGTGTGTGTGTGTGTGTGTTGTCGGTGTGTGTGTGTTGTCGGTGTGTGTGTGTGTTGTCGGTGTGTTGTCGGTGTGTGTGTGTGTGTTGTCGGTGTGTGTGTGTGTGTTGTTGGTGTGTGTGTGTGTGTGTTGTCGGTGTGTGTGTGTGTGTTGTGTGTGTGTGTGTTGTCGGTGTGTGTGTGTGTTGTCGGTGTGTGTGTGTGTGTGTGTGTTGTCGGTGTGTGTGTGTGTTGTCGGTGTGTGTGTGTGTGTGTTGTCGGTGTGTGTGTGTGTGTGTGTTGTCGGTGTGTGTGTGTGTGTTGTCGGTGTGTGTGTGTGTGTGTTGTCGGTGTGTGTGTGTGTGTGTTGTGTGTGTGTGTGTTGTCGGTGTGTGTGTGTGTGTGTTGTCGGTGTGTGTGTGTGTGTGTGTTGTCGGTGTGTGTGTGTTGTCGGTGTGTGTGTGTGTTGTCGTGTGTGTGTGTGTGTGTGTTGTCGGTGTGTGTGTGTGTGTGTGTTGTCGGTGTGTGTGTGTGTGTTGTCGTGTGTGTGTGTGTGTGTGTGTTGTCGGTGTGTGTGTGTGTTGTCGGTGTTGTGTGTGTGTGTGTTGTCGGTGTGTGTGTGTGTGTTGTCGGTGTGTGTGTGTGTGTGTTGTCGTGTGTGTGTGTGTGTGTGTTGTCGGTGTGTGTGTGTGTGTTGTCGGTGTGTGTGTGTGTGTGTTGTCGGTGTGTGTGTGTTGTCGGTGTGTGTGTGTGTGTGTTGTCGGTGTGTGTGTGTGTGTGTTGTCGGTGTGTGTGTGTGTGTGTGTGTGTGTTGTCGGTGTGTGTGTGTGTGTGTGTGTGTGTGTGTGTGTTGTCGGTGTGTGTGTGTGTTGTCGGTGTGTGTGTGTGTGTGTGTTGTCGGTGTGTGTGTGTGTGTGTTGTCGGTGTGTGTGTGTGTTGTCGGTGTGTGTGTGTGTGTTGTCGGTGTGTGTGTGTGTGTGTGTGCGGTGTGTGTGTGTGTGTGTTGTCGGTGTGTTGTGTGTGTGTTGTCGGTGTGTGTGTGTGTGTGTTGTCGGTGTGTGTGTGTTTGTGTGTTGTCGGTGTGTGTGTGTGTGTGTGTTGTCGGTGTGTGTGTGTGTGTTGTCGGTGTGTGTGTGTGTGTGTTGTCGGTGTGTGTGTGTGTGTGTGTCGTGTGTGTGTGTGTGTGTGTGTTGTCGGTGTGTGTGTGTGTGTGTCGGTGTGTGTGTGTGTGTGTGTGTGTGTTGTCGTGTGTGTGTGTGTGTGTGTTGTCGGTGTGTGTGTGTGTGTGTGGTGTGTGTGTGTGTGTGTTGTCGGTGTGTGTGTGTGTGTGTGTGTTGTCGGTGTGTGTGTGTGTGTTGTCGGTGTGTGTGTGTGTGTTGTCGGTGTGTGTGTGTGTGTTGTGTGTGTGTGTGTTGTCGGTGTGTGTGTGTGTGTTGTCGGTGTGTGTGTGTGTGTGTTGTCGTGTGTGTGTGTGTGTGTGTTGTCGGTGTGTGTGTGTGTGTTGTCGGTGTGTGTGTGTGTGTGTTGTCGGTGTGTGTGTGTGTGTGTGTGTGTGTGTGTGTGTGTGTTGTCGGTGTGTGTGTGTGTGTGTTGTCGGTGTGTGTGTGTGTGTGTGTTGTCGGTGTGTGTGTGTTGTCGGTGTGTGTGTGTGTTGTCAGGTGTGTGTGTGTGTGTGTTGTCGGTGTGTGTGTGTGTGTGTGTTGTCGGTGTGTGTGTGTGTGATGTCGGTGTTGTGTGTGTGTGTGTTGTCGGTGTGTGTGTGTGTTGTCGGTGTTGTGTGTGTGTGTGTTGTCGGTGTGTGTGTGTGTTGTCGTGTGTGTGTGTGTGTGTGTGTGTGTTGTCGGTGTGTGTGTGTTGTCGGTGTGTGTGTGTGTGTTGTCGGTGTGTGTGTGTGTGTGTTGTCGGTGTGTGTGTGTTGTCAGTGTGTGTGTGTGTGTGTGTTGTCGGTGTGTGTGTGTGTGTGTTGTCGGTGTGTGTGTGTGTGTGTGTTTGTGTTGTCGGTGTGTGTGTGTGTGTGTTGTGTGTGTGTGTGTTGTCGGTGTGTGTGTGTGTTGTCGGTGTGTGTGTGTGTGTGTGTTGTCGGTGTGTGTGTGTGTGTGTTGTCGGTGTGTGTGTGTGTTGTCGGTGTGTGTGTGTGTGTTGTCAGTGTGTGTGTGTGTGTTGTCGGTTTGTGTGTGTGTGTTGTCGGTGTGTATGTGTGTGTGTTGTCAGTGTGTGTGTGTGTGTGTTGTCGGTGTGTGTGTGTTTATGTGTTGTCGGTGTGTGTGTGTGTGTGTGTTGTCGGTGTGTGTGTGTGTGTTGTCGGTGTGTGTGTGTGTGTGTTGTCGGTGTGTGTGTGTGTGTGTTGTCGGTGTGTGTGTGTGTGTGTGTGTGTTGTCGGTGTTTGTGTGTGTGTGTTGTCGGTGTGTGTGTGTGTGTGTGTTGTCGGTGTGTGTGTGTTGTCGGTGTGTGTGTGTGTTGTCGGTGTGTTGTCGGTGTGTGTGTGTGTGTTGTCGGTGTGTGTGTGTGTGTTGTTGGTGTGTGTGTGTGTGTGTTGTCGGTGTGTGTGTGTGTGTTCTGTGTGTGTGTGTTGTCGGTGTGTGTGTGTGTTGTCGGTGTGTGTGTGTGTGTGTGTTGTCGGTGTGTGTGTGTGTGTTGTCGGTGTGTGTGTGTGTGTGTTGTCGGTGTGTGTGTGTGTGTGTGTTGTCGGTGTGTGTGTGTGTGTTGTCGGTGTGTGTGTGTTTATGTGTTGTCGGTGTGTGTGTGTGTGTGTATTGTCGGTGTGTGTGTGTGTGTTGTCGGTGTGTGTGTGTGTGTGTTGTCGGTGTGTGTGTGTGTGTGTTGTCGGTGTGTGTGTGTGTGTGTGTGTGTTGTCGGTGTGTGTGTGTGTGTGTTGTCGGTGTGTGTGTGTGTGTGTGTTGTCGGTGTGTGTGTGTTGTCGGTGTGTGTGTGTGTTGTCGGTGTGTTGTCGGTGTGTGTGTGTGTGTTGTCGGTGTGTGTGTGTGTGTTGTTGGTGTGTGTGTGTGTGTGTTGTCGGTGTGTGTGTGTGTGTTGTGTGTGTGTGTGTTGTCGGTGTGTGTGTGTGTTGTCGGTGTGTGTGTGTGTGTGTTGTCGGTGTGTGTGTGTGTGTTGTCGGTGTGTGTGTGTGTGTGTTGTCGGTGTGTGTGTGTGTGTGTGTTGTCGGTGTGTGTGTGTGTGTTGTCGGTGTGTGTGTGTGTTGTCGGTGTGTGTGTGTGTGTTGTGTGTGTGTGTGTTGTCGGTGTGTGTGTGTGTGTGTTGTCGGTGTGTGTGTGTGTGTGTGTGTTGTCGGTGTGTGTGTGTTGTCGGTGTGTGTGTGTGTGTGTGTTGTCAGTGTGTGTGTGTGTGTGTGTTGTCGGTGTGTGTGTGTGTGTGTGTTGTCGGTGTGTGTGTGTGTGTTGTCGGTGTTGTGTGTGTGTGTGTTGTCGGTGTGTATGTGTGTTGTCGGTGTGTGTGTGTGTGTGTGTGTGTGTTGTCGGTGTGTGTGTGTTGTCGGTGTGTGTGTGTGTTGTCGGTGTGTTGTCGGTGTGTGTGTGTGTGTTGTCGGTGTGTGTGTGTGTGTTGTTGGTGTGTGTGTGTGTGTGTTGTCGGTGTGTGTGTGTGTGTTGTGTGTGTGTGTGTTGTCGGTGTGTGTGTGTGTTGTCGGTGTGTGTGTGTGTGTGTTGTCGGTGTGTGTGTGTGTGTTGTCGGTGTGTGTGTGTGTGTGTTGTCGGTGTGTGTGTGTGTGTGTGTTGTCGGTGTGTGTGTGTGTGTTGTCGGTGTGTGTGTGTTTATGTGTTGTCGGTGTGTGTGTGTGTGTGTGTTGTCGGTGTGTGTGTGTGTGTTGTCGGTGTGTGTGTGTTGTCGGTGTGTGTGTGTGTTGTCAGTGTGTGTGTGTGTGTGTGTTGTCGGTGTGTGTGTGTGTGTGTGTTGTCGGTGTGTGTGTGTGTGATGTCGGTGTTGTGTGTGTGTGTGTTGTCGGTGTGTGTGTGTGTTGTCGGTGTTGTGTGTGTGTGTGTTGTCGGTGTGTGTGTGTGTTGTCGGTGTGTGTGTGTGTGTGTGTGTGTGTTGTCGGTGTGTGTGTGTTGTCGGTGTGTGTGTGTGTGTTGTCGGTGTGTGTGTGTGTGTGTTGTCGGTGTGTGTGTGTTGTCAGTGTGTGTGTGTGTGTGTGTTGTCGGTGTGTGTGTGTGTTGTCGGTGTGTGTGTGTGTGTGTGTTTGTGTTGTCGGTGTGTGTGTGTGTGTGTTGTGTGTGTGTGTGTTGTCGGTGTGTGTGTGTGTTGTCGGTGTGTGTGTGTGTGTGTGTTGTCGGTGTGTGTGTGTGTGTGTTGTCGGTGTGTGTGTGTGTTGTCGGTGTGTGTGTGTGTGTTGTCAGTGTGTGTGTGTGTGTTGTCGGTTTGTGTGTGTGTGTTGTCGGTGTGTATGTGTGTGTGTTGTCAGTGTGTGTGTGTGTGTGTTGTCGGTGTGTGTGTGTTTATGTGTTGTCGGTGTGTGTGTGTGTGTGTGTTGTCGGTGTGTGTGTGTGTGTTGTCGGTGTGTGTGTGTGTGTGTTGTCGGTGTGTGTGTGTGTGTGTTGTCGGTGTGTGTGTGTGTGTGTGTGTGTTGTCGGTGTTTGTGTGTGTGTGTTGTCGGTGTGTGTGTGTGTGTGTGTTGTCGGTGTGTGTGTGTTGTCGGTGTGTGTGTGTGTTGTCGGTGTGTTGTCGGTGTGTGTGTGTGTGTTGTCGGTGTGTGTGTGTGTGTTGTTGGTGTGTGTGTGTGTGTGTTGTCGGTGTGTGTGTGTGTGTTCTGTGTGTGTGTGTTGTCGGTGTGTGTGTGTGTTGTCGGTGTGTGTGTGTGTGTGTGTTGTCGGTGTGTGTGTGTGTGTTGTCGGTGTGTGTGTGTGTGTGTTGTCGGTGTGTGTGTGTGTGTGTGTTGTCGGTGTGTGTGTGTGTGTTGTCGGTGTGTGTGTGTTTATGTGTTGTCGGTGTGTGTGTGTGTGTGTATTGTCGGTGTGTGTGTGTGTGTTGTCGGTGTGTGTGTGTGTGTGTTGTCGGTGTGTGTGTGTGTGTGTTGTCGGTGTGTGTGTGTGTGTGTGTGTGTTGTCGGTGTGTGTGTGTGTGTGTTGTCGGTGTGTGTGTGTGTGTGTGTTGTCGGTGTGTGTGTGTTGTCGGTGTGTGTGTGTGTTGTCGGTGTGTTGTCGGTGTGTGTGTGTGTGTTGTCGGTGTGTGTGTGTGTGTTGTTGGTGTGTGTGTGTGTGTGTTGTCGGTGTGTGTGTGTGTGTTGTGTGTGTGTGTGTTGTCGGTGTGTGTGTGTGTTGTCGGTGTGTGTGTGTGTGTGTTGTCGGTGTGTGTGTGTGTGTTGTCGGTGTGTGTGTGTGTGTGTTGTCGGTGTGTGTGTGTGTGTGTGTTGTCGGTGTGTGTGTGTGTGTTGTCGGTGTGTGTGTGTGTTGTCGGTGTGTGTGTGTGTGTTGTGTGTGTGTGTGTTGTCGGTGTGTGTGTGTGTGTGTTGTCGGTGTGTGTGTGTGTGTGTGTGTTGTCGGTGTGTGTGTGTTGTCGGTGTGTGTGTGTGTGTGTGTTGTCAGTGTGTGTGTGTGTGTGTGTTGTCGGTGTGTGTGTGTGTGTGTGTTGTCGGTGTGTGTGTGTGTGTTGTCGGTGTTGTGTGTGTGTGTGTTGTCGGTGTGTATGTGTGTTGTCGGTGTGTGTGTGTGTGTGTGTGTGTGTTGTCGGTGTGTGTGTGTTGTCGGTGTGTGTGTGTGTTGTCGGTGTGTTGTCGGTGTGTGTGTGTGTGTTGTCGGTGTGTGTGTGTGTGTTGTTGGTGTGTGTGTGTGTGTGTTGTCGGTGTGTGTGTGTGTGTTGTGTGTGTGTGTGTTGTCGGTGTGTGTGTGTGTTGTCGGTGTGTGTGTGTGTGTGTTGTCGGTGTGTGTGTGTGTGTTGTCGGTGTGTGTGTGTGTGTGTTGTCGGTGTGTGTGTGTGTGTGTGTTGTCGGTGTGTGTGTGTGTGTTGTCGGTGTGTGTGTGTTTATGTGTTGTCGGTGTGTGTGTGTGTGTGTGTTGTCGGTGTGTGTGTGTGTGTTGTCGGTGTGTGTGTGTGTTTTTGGTGTGTGTGTGTGTGTGTTGTCGGTGTGTGTGTGTTGTCGGTGTGTGTGTGTGTTGTCGGTGTGTTGTCGGTGTGTGTGTTGTCGGTGTGTGTGTGTGTGTGTTGTCGGTGTGTGTGTGTGTGTTTTGTCGGTGTGTGTGTGTTGTCGGTGTGTGTGTGTGTTGTCGGTGTGTTGTCGGTGTGTGTGTGTGTGTTGTCGGTGTGTGTGTGTGTGTTGTTGGTGTGTGTGTGTGTGTCTTGTCGGTGTGTGTGTGTGTGTTGTGTGTGTGTGTGTTGTCGGTGTGTGTGTGTGTTGTCGGTGTGTGTGTGTGTGTGTTGTCGGTGTGTGTGTGTGTGTTGTCGGTGTGTGTGTGTGTGTGTTGTCGGTGTGTGTGTGTGTGTGTGTTGTCGGTGTGTGTGTGTGTGTTGTCGGTGTGTGTGTGTGTGTGTTGTCGGTGTGTGTGTGTGTGTTGTGTGTGTGTGTGTTGTCGGTGTGTGTGTGTGTGTGTTGTCGGTGTGTGTGTGTGTGTGTGTGTTGTCGGTGTGTGTGTGTTGTCGGTGTGTGTGTGTGTGTGTGTTGTCAGTGTGTGTGTGTGTGTGTGTTGTCGGTGTGTGTGTGTGTGTGTGTTGTCGGTGTGTGTGTGTGTGTTGTCGGTGTTGTGTGTGTGTGTGTTGTCGGTGTGTGTGTGTGTGTGTTGTCGGTGTGTGTGTGTGTGTTGTCGGTGTGTGTGTGTGTGTGTTGTCGGTGTGTGTGTGTGTGTGTGTTGTCGGTGTGTGTGTGTGTGTTGTCGGTGTGTGTGTGTGTGTGTTGTCGGTGTGTGTGTGTGTGTTGTGTGTGTGTGTGTTGTCGGTGTGTGTGTGTGTGTGTTGTCGGTGTGTGTGTGTGTGTGTGTGTTGTCGGTGTGTGTGTGTTGTCGGTGTGTGTGTGTGTGTGTGTTGTCAGTGTGTGTGTGTGTGTGTGTTGTCGGTGTGTGTGTGTGTGTGTGTTGTCGGTGTGTGTGTGTGTGTTGTCGGTGTTGTGTGTGTGTGTGTTGTCGGTGTGTATGTGTGTTGTCGGTGTGTGTGTGTGTGTGTGTGTGTGTTGTCGGTGTGTGTGTGTTGTCGGTGTGTGTGTGTGTTGTCGGTGTGTGTGTGTTGTCAGTGTGTGTGTGTGTGTGTGTTGTCGGTGTGTGTGTGTGTGTTGTCGGTGTGTGTGTGTGTGTGTTGTCGGTGTGTGTGTGTGTGTTGTCGGTGTGTGTGTGTGTGTGTTGTTGGTGTGTGTGTGTGTGTTGTCGGTGTGTTTGTGTGTGTGTGTTGTCGGTGTGTGTGTGTGTGTTGTCGGTGTGTGTGTGTGTGTGTTGTTGGTGTGTGTGTGTGTGTTGTCGGTGTGTTTGTGTGTGTGTGTTGTCGCTGTGTGTGTATGTGTGTTGTCGGTGTGTGTGTGTGTGTGTTGTGTTTGTGTGTGTTGTCGGTGTGTGTGTGTGTGTTGTCGGTGTGTGTGTGTGTGTGTTGTCGGTGTGTGTGTGTGTGTGTGTGTGTGTTGTCGGTGTGTGTGTGTGTGTGTGTTGTCGGTGTGTGTGTGTGTGTGTGTTGTCGGTGTGTGTGTGTTGTCGGTGTGTGTGTGTGTTGTCGGTGTGTTGTCGGTGTGTGTGTGTGTGTTGTCGGTGTGTGTGTGTGTGTTGTTGGTGTGAGTGTGTGTGTGTTGTCGGTGTGTGTGTGTGTGTTGTGTGTGTGTGTGTTGTCGGTGTGTGTGTGTGTTGTCGGTGTGTGTGTGTGTGTGTGTGTGTCGGTGTGTGTGTGTGTGTGTTGTCGGTGTGTGTGTGTGTGTGTGTTGTCGGTGTGTGTGTGTGTGTGTGTTGTCGGTGTGTGTGTGTGTGTTGTCGGTGTGTGTGTGTGTTGTCGGTGTGTGTGTGTGTGTTGTGTGTGTGTGTGTTGTTGGTGTGAGTGTGTGTGTGTTGTCGGTGTGTGTGTGTGTGTTGTGTGTGTGTGTGTTGTCGGTGTGTGTGTGTGTTGTCGGTGTGTGTGTGTGTGTGTGTGTTGTCGGCGTGTGTGTGTGTGTGTGTTGTCGGTGTGTGTGTGTGTGTGTTGTCGGTGTGTGTGTGTGTGTGTGTTGTCGGTGTGTGTGTGTGTGTGTTGTCAGTGTGTGTGTGTGTGTGTGTTGTCGGTGTGTGTGTGTGTGTTGTCGGTGTGTGTGTGTGTGATGTCGGTGTTGTGTGTGTGTGTGTTGTCGGTGTGTGTGTGTGTTGTCGGTGTTGTGTGTGTGTGTGTTGTCGGTGTGTGTGTGTGTTGTCGGTGTGTGTGTGTGTGTGTGTGTGTGTGTGTTGTCGGTGTGTGTGTGTTGTCGGTGTGTGTGTGTGTGTTGTCGGTGTGTGTGTGTGTTGTCGGTGTGTGTGTGTGTGTTGTGTGTGTGTGTGTTGTCGGTGTGTGTGTGTGTGTGTGTGTTGTCGGTGTGTGTGTGTTGTCGGTGTGTGTGTGTGTGTTGTCGGTGTGTGTGTGTGTGTTGTTGGTGTGAGTGTGTGTGTGTTGTCGGTGTGTGTGTGTGTGTTGTGTGTGTGTGTGTTGTCGGTGTGTGTGTGTGTTGTCGGTGTGTGTGTGTGTGTGTGTGTTGTCGGTGTGTGTGTGTGTTGTCGGTGTGTGTGTGTGTGTGTTGTCGGTGTGTGTGTGTGTGTGTTGTCGGTGTGTGTGTGTGTGTTGTCGGTGTGTGTGTGTGTGTGTTGTCGGTGTGTGTGTGTGTGTGTTGTGTGTGTGTGTGTTGTCGGTGTGTGTGTGTGTGTGTTGTCGGTGTGTGTGTGTGTGTGTGTTGTCGGTGTGTGTGTGTTGTCGGTGTGTGTGTGTGTTGTCAGGTGTGTGTGTGTGTGTGTGTTGTCGGTGTGTGTGTGTGTGTGTGTTGTCGGTGTGTGTGTGTGTGATGTCGGTGTTGTGTGTGTGTGTGTTGTCGGTGTGTGTGTGTGTTGTCGGTGTTGTGTGTGTGTGTGTTGTCGGTGTGTGTGTGTGTTGTCGGTGTGTGTGTGTGTGTGTGTGTGTGTGTCGGTGTGTGTGTGTTGTCGGTGTGTGTGTGTGTGTTGTCGGTGTGTGTGTGTGTGTGTTGTCGGTGTGTGTGTGTTGTCAGTGTGTGTGTGTGTGTGTGTTGTCGGTGTGTGTGTGTGTGTGTTGTCGGTGTGTGTGTGTGTGTGTGTTTGTGTTGTCGG